>NC_091097.1:23189232-23254232 GCF_024713975.1 Paralichthys olivaceus | reverse complement strand
GCAGTCATATTTAATGTTTATTCTGTATTTCCCCCATGCCTCAAACACCTCTTTATAATATCTAGGCACTTTCTCATATATGGAGCTTTTCATTATCATTATTAGACCGTTTTCTTCACATCTTCCATTTTTATATAGATATTCCCTAAAAACATTTTTCCATCCATAATCAATCCTATCGTACAGATACTTTTTAACAGTTTTTATTCGTATTGCTTTTTTCTTAATATTCAAATCCACCAGTTTCAATCCTCCTTCTTCATATTTCCCTATCAGTGTCTTTTGTGCTATTCTTGCCAGTTTCCCATCCCAAATGTAATTTGTAATTGTGCTGTTTAGCTCTTTATGCACCCACTCTGGCATGTCTATCACCGTCAAGGCATAGACAATCTTGGATAGTATTAATGCATTTACCACTAAAACCTTCCCCTTTAATTTTAATCTCCTCGGCTTCCACGCATTTAATGTGTTTTTCACTTTATTTATTACCCCATTCCATGTCTCATCTCTCGCCTCCTTTTCTTTCCCTCCCATATTTATCCCCAATATTTTCATATAATCCTTTGAAATTCTAAAAGGTATGTTACAATCACTTTGGCTTATATTTCCGACGTACATTATTTCAGTTTTGTCTATATTTACTTTAGCCCCTGCTGCTCTCCCATATACTTCCATTTTTCCCATTATCCTTTTCACGCTATTCATATTTTTTACCATACAAGTGGTGTCATCAGCATATTGCTGTATTTTGCTTTCACCTCCATTTGGCAATTTTATCCCCTCTATTTTCTTATCCTTCTTTATCATTTCCGCGAGACTTTCTGCAGTTAAGCTGTAAAGTACTGCCGATAGCGGGCACCCTTGCCTCACAGATCTCTCCAATGGAAAAGGATCCGTTATAGCTCCATTTATTTTTATCCTACTCTTTGCATTTTTGTACAATAATTTAATCCAGTTGATTATTCTTTGCCCAAAACCAAATTTTTCTAATGTGCAAAATAAAAAACTATGCTCAACCCTATCGAAAGCTTTATCAAGGTCCATACTTAAAATAATTCCACCATCCTTCCCCATGCATTCAATTGTGTCCCTTATTGTGCAAATAATGTCCGATATGTCCCTCCCTGGTATCCCGTACGCCTGTGTTGGTGCTATGATTGTTGGTGCTGCTGTTTTTATTCTGTTTACTAATACTTTTGCTAAAATCTTGTAATCTGTGTTTAGTACAGTTAGCGGCCTATAGTTTTCCAGTTTTCTTTTGCTTCCCTTATTTTTATATATGATCGTTATTAGTCCTGTTGCCAGCGACTCTGGTACCTCCTGCTCCTTCTCCATCTCTGCATAAATTATGCTTAAAATTGGGAGCAGCTCGTCGATAAATGTTTTATAAAATTCACTTGTAAGGCCATCTGTTCCCGGACTTTTATTGGTATTTAATGACATTATTGATTCTTTTATTTCTATGACTTTGATGTTGTCATCACACATACTTTTCTCATCATTTGTTATCGTTTTCTTAATATTACCTAATACTGTAATTCTATCTTCCTCCTTTGCAATTCCTTTTTTGTATAGATTTTTATAAAATGTCCCAACATTTCCAATAATGTCTACAAAATCATTTACTATCTCTCCATTTTCATTTTCTAACTCTTCAATATATACCCTCTCCTGTTTCCTTTTTTCTAATCCCAAAAAATATCCTGTGCATCTCTCCCCCTTCATCGCATATTTCTCCCTACTCCTTGTTATTGCCCCCATACATTTATTCTGTTCATAAACGTCCAGTTTGGATTTCACCTTTATGTATTGTTCTATGCTATGTTTTGGATCCTTATCAATTCTTTCTGCCTCTTCTGCCAGCTCATCCTTCAACCATTTTATTTTCTCTCTTTCTTTAAAAGCCCGGACCTTTGCATATCTAATACTTATTGTCCTTATCTTTTGCTTCAGTCTTTCCCACCATAATCCCTTGCTTCTGCATATGTCTATGTTATTTTTTCCATTCTCTATGCAGGCCACTATTTTCTTTCTATATCCCTCTTCCTCTAGGAGAGTATTGTTTAGGCACCACACTCCTCCTCCCCTTCTCTCTATCCCAGTACCAACCTCTATTGACAGGATTGCATGGTCACTGAATGATGTGAATTCATACACCATATTTTTTATAAATTTAACCATTGTCTGATGTGCTATACATAAGTCTATCCTGCTTTGTTTTAGTTCCCCCATTACTATTTGCCTTCTTGAGTATTCTCTCCTGTTTGGGTTTTCGTTCCTCCATACATCAATTAATTGTTTTTCCTCCAATGTTTTCAGAAAAATCTTTCTTGAAGTATCATTTTTTAATTGCTTCCCTCTTGCCACATCCAACCTTGTACTTTTTAAATTAAAATCTCCCACTATTATACAGTTTCCCACACACCATTTTCCTAAATCCAAGAAAAAAACCTTCCTGTCTGCTTCTATATTTGGTGCATATATATTAATTATTCGGTACTCTATCTTTTTGTATTTAAATTCTATGATTATGGCTCTTCCTTCTTTTCCTTTGTAGATTTCTTTGAGGTTTTCTACAGCATTATTTCTTATCAGGATTGCTACCCCACATGATTTATCCGTACCATGGTTTGTATACATAATGTCTTTCCATTTTGTTTTTATATCTTCCATGATCTGGTCTGTCCAGTTCGTTTCTTGCAGACATAATATGTCATTATTTCTACATTTATTTAATAGTTTTTCAAATTTGCTTTGATTTCTTAGCCCATTTGTGTTGAATGAAATCAAGCTTAACATTAAACATATAATTATGGTTTCATTCCCAACCTTCATTTTGTCCTTCTTTCCTCCTTCTTCCTCCTTTTCTCCTCAGCTCGGAGCACAGCTTTCCTTTTCTTTGTGGTCCCCTCCGCCTTTCGTTCCTTCTGCGGTCTGGTTACACTCTCTTCCTCTGAAATATCCTCGATAACCATGAAGTCCATCGCAGTTTCCCTCTCGTCTCGATTTCCTTCTCCATGCTGCTTTACTCCAATGTCGCCGGTTCCGTCTGCTGGAGTCTTTTCACGGGGAGCCTTCTCTCCACTCGATTCCTCTCCGGACCGGCTCTCCTCCTGCCCTGTAGTTTCCACCACGTCTCCTGCTGCGACGTCCCTCCGGGTTTGCCGTTCTTGGTTCTGCACCTTGGACTCCACCCCGCTCTCTGGGACGCCCCCTGGGTCTCCCTCCGTCTGCATGTCGTCATCGTCGCTTTTCTCTGTCTCCTCCTTCTCGCTGTCAGTGCTGTTGCCCTCCTCCTCCACATCGACATCTTCTCTCTCCGCTGCTTTTGGCACACACTCCCTTGCATAGTGTCCCTGTTCTTTACATCTGTGACATCTGAATTCTGGGCATTCTCTGAAGATGTGACCCGGTTGTATACATAGTCTGCATACTTTCCTCTGTCCGTCATGGATCACGCGAAAGTATTCTCCCCCCACTAGTGTTTCGAACTTGGTTGAGTAGGGTAACGATTTCACTGTTTCAGTGAACCGGACCTTCAAGAACCTGGTTCCATCGGCTACGTCCGTTCCTGGCCACATTCTTCTTTTGATTGGCGAGATTGCCTTAACTCCCCATTCTGCAAGTTTTAAAAGAATGACACGATCCACAATGTACGTCGGCAAGTTTAGAAATGATACCACTAGTTCGTCATTTCTAATTTCTTTTGCAAAAATCGTGCTCTTCTTTATTCTAATCCCATCTAACAGTTTATCCTTCCCTTCAACATTGTCCATTGTTATTTCATATTTCTTGGGCGTGGTAAAACGGCATCCATTCACCACCCCGCACGTTTTTTTAACTTCACTCAAAAGTTCCATCATAGTCACCATCTCATCTCCAATGATCTCTACCGCCAAGGTAAGCGCCCTCTCAAATTTCTTTTCTGTGCTTGGAAGAGGCTCCGAGGTACTTTTACTGCTGTCCGTGATCCTTCTCGTGGTCGTTTCCTTTCCAATGTCGGCATTCTTTGTCGGTTGCTGCATCTTGCCGTTGTCAATGATCCTGCAGGTGGTCGTGGTCTTTCCCTGGTCAGTATTCTTAGGCGATCTCTGCTCCATGCCGTTTTCCATATTCTTTGTCGTTGTGCTTGCCGGTCCGCTGTCAGCTGCCATGAGATCTGTCCTACTCCTCTCTACTCGCTCTCTCCTCTCTTTGACGTCACTCATTCAAAACACACACACCCTCAAAAAAAGAGATGTTCCCCCGAACAGCAAGCTGCTGGGGGAATAAAATCGAACACAAAAAGTAAAAAAAACACTCTCACTCACTTTCAATCTAGCCCAAAAAAAAACAAAAGAATTCCTCCTGCTCTCTCCACCTGCTCTCTCTGCTCCTTCACTGCCTGGTTGCACACCTGAACGCAATCAGACGTGATCAGTTGTGTTCAGGGTGGTATGGCCGTAAGCGATTAACTCCACCCACAATACCTCCTTTATACATGTGAATCATCACCATCATCAATGGTTCTTCTGTTGCTTTGCAACCATATCATCTTGAGGTGTGGGTGAGCGGGAGGGTCAATTGTTCCAAAATCAATCTCAAGGTGCAATTTTGTCATATCGTTGCAAGAAAAAAATCATTACAATTTTCAAAAATGACCTTCAGCAATATTGTCAGTGTTTCATATCCAGTTGTTTCCCTGATGCAGAGTAAACTCCCTGCTCTCTCATCGCTCTCTCCAAATAAGACAATTTGAAAATGATATGTTAATAAAACATGAATAAAGTAGTGTTTTGATTAGAAACAAATCTGATGAATGCTCCCTTTCACCTTTCAGTGATGATGTGAGGGTTCCATATTCTTTTTTCCTTTGATGAACAGTCTTTCCTGCTCTTTCCAAGAGGTGTCTCCTCTGAAGCAGCAGCAACAGCGCCCTCTGCAAAGAAAAGTCTAAAAAGCTTACAGCACCTGGTATTCCCAGGCGGTCTCCCATTCAAGTACTAACCAGGCCCCACCCTGCTTAGCTTCCGAGATCGGACGAGATCGGGCGTGTTCAGGGTGGTATGGCCGTAAGCGATTAACTCCACCCACAATACCTCCTTTATACATGTGAATCATCACCATCATCAATGGTTCTTCTGTTGCTTTGCAACCATATCATCTTGAGGTGTGGGTGAGCGGGAGGGTCAATTGTTCCAAAATCAATCTCAAGGTGCAATTTTGTCATATCGTTGCAAGAAAAAAATCATTACAATTTTCAAAAATGACCTTCAGCAATATTGTCAGTGTTTCATATCCAGTTGTTTCCCTGATGCAGAGTAAACTCCCTGCTCTCTCATCGCTCTCTCCAAATAAGACAATTTGAAAATGATATGTTAATAAAACATGAATAAAGTAGTGTTTTGATTAGAAACAAATCTGATGAATGCTCCCTTTCACCTTTCAGTGATGATGTGAGGGTTCCATATTCTTTTTTCCTTTGATGAACAGTCTTTCCTGCTCTTTCCAAGAGGTGTCTCCTCTGAAGCAGCAGCAACAGCGCCCTCTGCAAAGAAAAGTCTAAAAAGCTTACAGCACCTGGTATTCCCAGGCGGTCTCCCATTCAAGTACTAACCAGGCCCGACCCTGCTTAGCTTCCGAGATCGGACGAGATCGGGCGTGTTCAGGGTGGTATGGCCGTAAGCGATTAACTCCACCCACAATACCTCCTTTATACATGTGAATCATCACCATCATCAATGGTTCTTCTGTTGCTTTGCAACCATAGCATCTTGAGGTGTGGGTGGGCGGGAGGGTCAATTGTTCCAAAATCAATCTCAAGGTGCAATTTTGTCATATCGTTGCAAGAAAAAAATCATTACAATTTTAAAAAATGACCTTCAGCAATATTGTCAGTGTTTCATATCCAGTTGTTTCCCTGATGCAGAGTAAACTCCCTGCTCTCTCATCGCTCTCTCCAAATAAGACAATTTGAAAATGATATGTTAATAAAACATGAATAAAGTAGTGTTTTGATTAGAAACAAATCTGATGAATGCTCACTTTCACCTTTCAGTGATGATGTGAGGGTTCCATATTCTTTTTTCCTTTGATGAACAGTCTTTCCTGCTCTTTCCAAGAGGTGTCTCCTCTGAAGCAGCAGCAACAGCGCCCTCTGCAAAGAAAAGTCTAAAAAGCTTACAGCACCTGGTATTCCCAGGCGGTCTCCCATTCAAGTACTAACCAGGCCCGACCCTGCTTAGCTTCCGAGATCGGACGAGATCGGGCGTGTTCAGGGTGGTATGGCCGTAAGCGATTAACTCCTCCCACAATACCTCCTTTATACATGTGAATCATCACCATCATCAATGGTTCTTCTGTTGCTTTGCAACCATAGCATCTTGAGGTGTGGGTGGGCGGGAGGGTCAATTGTTCCAAAATCAATCTCAAGGTGCAATTTTGTCATATCGTTGCAAGAAAAAAATCATTACAATTTTCAAAAATGACCTTCAGCAATATTGTCAGTGTTTCATATCCAGTTGTTTCCCTGATGCAGAGTAAACTCCCTGCTCTTTCATCGCTCTCTCCAAATAAGACAATTTGAAAATGATATGTTAATAAAACATGAATAAAGTAGTGTTTTGATTAGAAACAAATCTGATGAATGCTCCCTTTCACCTTTCAGTGATGATGTGAGGGTTCCATATTCTTTTTTCCTTTGATGAACAGTCTTTCCTGCTCTTTCCAAGAGGTGTCTCCTCTGAAGCAGCAGCAACAGCGCCCTCTGCAAAGAAAAGTCTAAAAAGCTTACAGCACCTGGTATTCCCAGGCGGTCTCCCATTCAAGTACTAACCAGGCCCGACCCTGCTTAGCTTCCGAGATCGGACGAGATCGGGCGTGTTCAGGGTGGTATGGCCGTAAGCGATTAACTCCACCCACAATACCTCCTTTATACATGTGAATCATCACCATCATCAATGGTTCTTCTGTTGCTTTGCAACCATAGCATCTTGAGGTGTGGGTGGGCGGGAGGGTCAATTGTTCCAAAATCAATCTCAAGGTGCAATTTTGTCATATCGTTGCAAGAAAAAAATCATTACAATTTTCAAAAATGACCTTCAGCAATATTGTCAGTGTTTCATATCCAGTTGTTTCCCTGATGCAGAGTAAACTCCCTGCTCTTTCATCGCTCTCTCCAAATAAGACAATTTGAAAATGATATGTTAATAAAACATGAATAAAGTAGTGTTTTGATTAGAAACAAATCTGATGAATGCTCCCTTTCACCTTTCAGTGATGATGTGAGGGTTCCATATTCTTTGTTCCTTTGATGAACAGTCTTTCCTGCTCTTTCCAAGAGGTGTCTCCTCTGAAGCAGCAGCAACAGCGCCCTCTGCAAAGAAAAGTCTAAAAAGCTTACAGCACCTGGTATTCCCAGGCGGTCTCCCATTCAAGTACTAACCAGGCCCGACCCTGCTTAGCTTCCGAGATTGGACGAGATCGGGCGTGTTCAGGGTGGTATGGCCGTAAGCGATTAACTCCACCCACAATACCTCCTTTATACATGTGAATCATCACCATCATCAATGGTTCTTCTGTTGCTTTGCAACCATAGCATCTTGAGGTGTGGGTGGGCGGGGCGGTCAATTGTTCCAAAATCAATCTCAAGGTGCAATTTTGTCATATCGTTGCAAGAAAAAAATCATTACAATTTTCAAAAATGACCTTCAGCAATATTGTCAGTGTTTCATATCCAGTTGTTTCCCTGATGCAGAGTAAACTCCCTGCTCTTTCATCGCTCTCTCCAAATAAGACAATTTGAAAATGATATGTTAATAAAACATGAATAAAGTAGTGTTTTGATTAGAAACAAATCTGATGAATGCTCACTCTCACCTTTCAGTGATGATGTGAGGGTTCCATATTCTTTTTTCCTTTGATGAACAGTCTTTCCTGCTCTTTCCAAGAGGTGTCTCCTCTGAAGCAGCAGCAACAGCGCCCTCTGCAAAGAAAAGTCTAAAAAGCTTACAGCACCTGGTATTCCCAGGCGGTCTCCGATTCAAGTACTAACCAGGCCCGACCCTGCTTAGCTTCCGAGATCGGACAAGATCGGGCTTGTTCAGGGTGGTATGGCCTTAAGTGATTAACTCCACCCACAATACCTCCTTTATACATGTGAATCATCACCATCATCAATGGTTCTTCTGTTGCTTTGCAACCATAGCATCTTGAGGTGTGGGTGGGCCGGGCGGTCAATTGTTCCAAAATCAATCTCAAGGTGCAATTTTGTCATATCGTTGCAAGAAAAAAATCATTACAATTTTCAAAAATGACCTTCAGCAATATTGTCAGTGTTTCATATCCAGTTGTTTCCCTGATGCAGAGTAAACTCCCTGCTCTTTCATCGCTCTCTCCAAATAAGACCATTTGAAAATGATATGTTAATAAAACATGAATAAAGTAGTGTTTTGATTAGAAACAAATCTGATGAATGCTCCCTTTCACCTTTCAGTGATGATGTGAGGGTTCCATATTCTTTGTTCCTTTGATGAACAGTCTTTCCTGCTCTTTCCAAGAGGTGTCTCCTCTGAAGCAGCAGCAACAGCGCCCTCTGCAAAGAAAAGTCTAAAAAGCTTACAGCACCTGGTATTCCCAGGCGGTCTCCCATTCAAGTACTAACCAGGCCCGACCCTGCTTAGCTTCCGAGATTGGACGAGATCGGGCGTGTTCAGGGTGGTATGGCCGTAAGCGATTAACTCCACCCACAATACCTCCTTTATACATGTGAATCATCACCATCATCAATGGTTCTTCTGTTGCTTTGCAACCATAGCATCTTGAGGTGTGGGTGGGCGGGGCGGTCAATTGTTCCAAAATCAATCTCAAGGTGCAATTTTGTCATATCGTTGCAAGAAAAAAATCATTACAATTTTCAAAAATGACCTTCAGCAATATTGTCAGTGTTTCATATCCAGTTGTTTCCCTGATGCAGAGTAAACTCCCTGCTCTTTCATCGCTCTCTCCAAATAAGACAATTTGAAAATGATATGTTAATAAAACATGAATAAAGTAGTGTTTTGATTAGAAACAAATCTGATGAATGCTCACTCTCACCTTTCAGTGATGATGTGAGGGTTCCATATTCTTTTTTCCTTTGATGAACAGTCTTTCCTGCTCTTTCCAAGAGGTGTCTCCTCTGAAGCAGCAGCAACAGCGCCCTCTGCAAAGAAAAGTCTAAAAAGCTTACAGCACCTGGTATTCCCAGGCGGTCTCCGATTCAAGTACTAACCAGGCCCGACCCTGCTTAGCTTCCGAGATCGGACAAGATCGGGCTTGTTCAGGGTGGTATGGCCTTAAGTGATTAACTCCACCCACAATACCTCCTTTATACATGTGAATCATCACCATCATCAATGGTTCTTCTGTTGCTTTGCAACCATAGCATCTTGAGGTGTGGGTGGGCCGGGCGGTCAATTGTTCCAAAATCAATCTCAAGGTGCAATTTTGTCATATCGTTGCAAGAAAAAAATCATTACAATTTTCAAAAATGACCTTCAGCAATATTGTCAGTGTTTCATATCCAGTTGTTTCCCTGATGCAGAGTAAACTCCCTGCTCTTTCATCGCTCTCTCCAAATAAGACCATTTGAAAATGATATGTTAATAAAACATGAATAAAGTAGTGTTTTGATTAGAAACAAATCTGATGAATGCTCACTTTCACCTTTCAGTGATGATGTGAGGGTTCCATATTCTTTTTTCCTTTGATGAACAGTCTTTCCTGCTCTTTCCAAGAGATGTCTCCTCTGAAGCAGCAGCAACAGCGCCCTCTGCAAAGAAAAGTCTAAAAAGCTTACAGCACCTGGTATTCCCAGGCGGTCTCCCATTCAAGTACTAACCAGGCCCCACCCTGCTTAGCTTCCGAGATCGGACGAGATCGGGCATGTTCAGGGTGGTATGGCCGTAAGCGATTAACTCCACCCACAATACCTCCTTTATACATGTGAATCATCACCATCATCAATGGTTCTTCTGTTGCTTTGCAACCATAGCATCTTGAGGTGTGGGTGGGCGGGAGGGTCAATTGTTCCAAAATCAATCTCAAGGTGCAATTTTGTCATATCGTTGCAAGAAAAAAATCATTACAATTTTCAAAAATGACCTTCAGCAATATTGTCAGTGTTTCATATCCAGTTGTTTCCCTGATGCAGAGTAAACTCCCTGCTCTTTCATCGCTCTCTCCAAATAAGACCATTTGAAAATGATATGTTAATAAAACATGAATAAAGTAGTGTTTTGATTAGAAACAAATCTGATGAATGCTCACTTTCACCTTTCAGTGATGATGTGAGGGTTCCATATTCTTTTTTCCTCTGATGAACAGTCTTTCCTGCTCTTTCCAAGAGGTGTCTCCTCTGAAGCAGCAGCAACAGCGCCCTCTGCAAAGAAAAGTCTAAAAAGCTTACAGCACCTGGTATTCCCAGGCGGTCTCCCATTCAAGTACTAACCAGGCCCGACCCTGCTTAGCTTCCGAGATCGGACGAGATCGGGCGTGTTTTTTTTTTTTTTTTTCTTTTATTATCAAAAATAGATTGAATTTACATTTTTTTACATACATTTGTTTTTTACATCATTCCTTTACATGTTTGCCTCTGTCAGGTCTTAACTTTTCACATGTATACATCACTCGATACAGGAAACACACAAATCAATAAAAGCAATAAAACCAACCAAAAACAAAAAGCCCCAAAACAAATCTTAACCAAAATCCATTCTCACCTCATTCACATCTCCATTCGTTATTTCTATGAAGGTGCTCCCGTCCACAAACCCTTTCTGAAAGTCGTCTTTCCCAATGTAGCTGTGCATCACTTTCACATCCCTTTCTGTCAAATTTTTAAAAACATTCCACACGTCACATTTTCTCCTTTCATACTGCGCAGTGTTTCTCCTTAGTTTCACTGCATATCGTGCGTGGCTCAGGACATAGTTTAACAGATTTACATTGCATCCTCTCTTTCTCTCCACCACGCCAAACAACCACAGCTTCTTCCATTCGCTCCTCCCCACAAAGTCTCCCTCCCAGCACCTATTTATTAACTCCCTTATTTTCCCAAAGTACACCCTTAGTTCCCCACATTCAACAAACTCATGCATACATGTCTCCACTCCCACTTCACATACGTCACATTCCTTTCCCACCTCCCGGTCAAACTTGCTCTTTATCAGGTTGTTGTATATCCTGTTGTGCCTTAGCATGTAGTCAAAGTGTTCACATTCAGTCGTGTTCCACTTCACTCTCAGATTGGTCCATATTTGCTTTGCATCCATGTTATTCATTACTTTGACCCACACTTTCTCTGCAGCCGGCCTCCTCAGTTCTTTCTCTCTCATACATTCATATATCATCCTTGTTTTTACATCCTTCAGACTCAACTTGCACTCCCCTTCCCCTACATACATATCTATTTCATCTTCTCCTCCGTTCACGTTCTCTCTCTCAATCATTTCCATCCATTCTTTGGGCATTGCTTTTTTTATTTTTTCTATGACCCCTTCAGCTGTACCCGGCCATATTTCATCCCCATTCCCCCTGACCTCATCTACAATCACCTGTGCCCTCATAAAACCCGGTGTGTACTCGTACACCATGTCCCTCACCTTCCTTATCCCTGCTCTCCATATTACCCTGTTAAAGATGGTCTCCCCCTCCACTGTGATTTTTGGATTTAAAAACGCTGGCTGCTCCCATACCTGCTTTACATTTTTGCATTCATACTTCACGAAACTCAGAAACTCTCCCCACGCTCCCAGCATCTCTTTGTAATAATCAGTCACTCCATCTAACATCCCTTTTTTCATTTTCATATACACTCCACTCTCACCACACCCTCCAGTTTTGTTGATAGCTTCTGTTAAACACACCTTCCACACCTGATCACTTTTATTCTTTAAGTATCTCACCATCATTTTCACCCTCAGTGCTTTTTTTTTTCTCTCTAAGTTAACCAGTTTCAGTCCCCCGTCTTCATACTCGTTTTCTAGTACTTCCCTTGCTATTCTAACCCCCTTCCCATCCCACAAAAAGTCACTCACCATCCCTCCCACTTCTTTCATCACTTTCTCAGGCACATCCATCACATTCATCACATACACCAGCTTGCTCATTATTAAACAATTTACTACAATTACCTTCCCTTTTAGCTTCAATCCTCTTCTCTTCCAAAACCCTAACGTCTTTCTAATCCTATTCACTATCCCCTCATACTGCCTATCTCTCCCTTCTTTCTCTTCTATCCCTAAATTTACACCTAACACCTTCATATACCCTTTGTTTTCCTTCATTCTGATCTCCTCCCTCTCTTCTCTGTTCTCCCCTATGTACATTATCTCTGATTTCTCTATGTTTACTTTTGCTCCTGATGCCCTACCATACTGCTCTACACTTTTTAAAACCTCTACTACACTTTCTTTGTCCCTAACTGTCACTGTTGTGTCGTCTGCATATTGATATAGCGTGCTCATCTGTCCACCCGGTAGTTCTATGCCCTTAATCCCTCTATTTTGCAATATTAGTGCCGCTAGCGGCTCTGCTGACAAGGCGTACAGCAGAGCCGATAGCGGACATCCCTGTCTAACTGATCTCTCTAATCTAAACTCCTCTGTCACTATCCCGTTTATTTTTATCTTACTCGCTGCTCTTTCATACATCCTCCTTATCCATCCTATCATCCTATTTCCAAAACCCACTTTATCTAATACCTTATATAAATACCCATGATCTACTCTATCAAATGCTTTATTCAGATCCAAACTCGCTACTATCCCTATTTTGTTCCCCTTCATGTGTGTGATGGTGTCCCTAATACTGCTTATTGTGTCGGCTATGTCTCTTCCTGGTATGCTATATGCTTGTGTGCTTCCCACCACCGTCCCTATAACCCCCTTTATCCTATTTGCTAACACCTTTGCTAGTATTTTATAATCACCATTTAACATTGTGAGTGGTCTGTAGTTTTCTAATTTGTCCCTGCTCCCTTTTTTGTAAATTATACTAACTAGCCCTATTGTCATGCTGTGTGGCATCTCTCCCTTCTCTTCTATATACCTAAATAATCTATCTAACACTGGCACTAATTCTTCCTTAAACTCTATATAAAACTCTCCTATTATCCCATCTATCCCTGGACTTTTATTCCTGCCTAACTCATCTATTGCTTTCCCTATCTCTCCTTTAGTTATCTCTCCTTCACATCCTTCTCTATCCTCATCACTCAGCCTAGCTTCCATCTTTTCTATCACCTGCCTGCTACTCTCCTCATCTACTTCTTCTTTCTTAAATAACTCCCTATAGAATTCTCCTACTCTTTCCACTATCCCTACAAAGTCAGTTATTCTTTCCCCTCTCTTTCCCTCCACTTGCTCAAAATAATTATTCTTTTGCCTTACCTTCTCTAGCCCTAAGAAATAACCTGTACATTTTTCCCCCTCTACTACATCTCTTGCCTTACTTCTAATTATTGCTCCCTTGCACTTTCCCTGTTCTATCTCTTTCAGTTCATCTTTCTTCTTTATATATTCCCCCAAATCATACTTGCCATCCTCCTCAGCTTTCTTTTCCTCTTCTCTCAACTCCTCTTTTAACTTTTTTTCCTTCTCTCTCTGTGTTTTCCCCCTCTTCCTACTGTGTTTTATGCTCATGGTCCGTACTCCCTCTTTTACCCCTTCCCACCACCTCCCTATATCTTCCTCATACATCCTGTCATCCTTCTCCCACCTTATGTATTCTCTCACTTCTTTTTTATATTTTTCATCTCTCAGCAACTCCCCATTCATGCACCACAGTCCCCCTCCTCTTCTCTTTGTCCCCCCCCCTATTGTAAATTTTAACTCCTTATGATCACTATACGTTGTGGTTCTATATTCTATTTCTTTTATCCTTTCTGCTATGCTTTTTGTGCTTAATACTAAATCTATCCTACTCTGTTTTAATTCCCCTTTTACCAGTTGTGTTCTTGAGAACGCTCTCCTCTCTGGATTTCTTTCTCTCCATACGTCACTCAGTCCTTTCATACTTTTTAATTTTTTTAATACCTCTCTTGTTGTGTCATTTTTAAAGTGCATGTTTGTTGACACGTCCAGTTTCTCACACCACACATTGAAGTCCCCCACAATCATGCTGTTGTCATCACACATCGTTCCCATCTTTTCAATCATCACCTTTCTTTCTTTCTCCTCATTCGGCATATACACATTTACCAGCTTCATTTCCTCATTCTTATATTCAAATTTGATCCCTATCATCCTCCCATCTCCCTCATCTTCACACCTTCTTACATTCCCTATCACTCCTTTTTTTGTTAATATTGCTACACCCCTCGCATTCCCATCTCCATTATTTGCAAATACTTCTCCCCTCCATTCATCCTCCACCTCTTTCATACATCTCTCATTCCAGTGTGTTTCCTGTAAGCATATTATGTCATAATTACTCTTCCCATATATCTGATGTCTTTTGTTTTTGTTCTTTAGCCCCCTTGCATTTATTGAAATTATTGTTAACATTATTATTATTTTTACTTTCATTTTGTTATTTCCTTAGTTTTACTTTTCTTATTATTCCTCGTATGCCTCTTAGTATTCTGTCTTTTTCTTAGTTGTTTCATTTGTTCCTCTATATCCATGTCTGTTTCGGATCCTACCGTCTGTGGTGTGGTAGTCTCCTCTGCAGTCTCTGTGGGCTTAGCTCCACTCAGTGCATTCTCCGTCCTTCCTGTGTCATCCTCTCGTCGCGTTCTCCCCGGGCCTGCTTCCTCCTTTCCGTCTTGTCTTTCGACAGTCGCCCCCTTCTCTGGCCCTCTCGTCTCCTTCGTTTTGGGACCTTTCTTCTCCACCCCGTCACTCCTCCTGTCTGCCGTCCCTTCTGTCCTCACCTCACGCGCCAGCGCTCCTCTCCTCCTTCCCGCATCCTCCTCCTCGTTGTTTCCTTTCGTTCTCTCCTTCCTTTCCTTCCGGTTCGCTCCATCTTTCTTTCCGCCTTCCGTCTCCTCTGTCGGCCTCTCTCCTTCCTGCTTGCCTGCATCCTCTTTCTCTGTCTCCTCCATTTCTTTTCTGACTCCCTCCTCCTCACTTTCCATATACTCTGCCTCCCCCTCCTCACTGCCTCCGCTCTCACTTTCTTGTCCACTCTCATTTGTGTCGTCTTCTGCCTCACTCTTATTGCATCTGCATTCACTCATAAGGTTCTGGCATAGATCACATCTCTTCTTCCCCTGCGTGCATTCCCTTGCATAATGACCCTGCACTCCACATCTGTTGCAGTGAAATTCAGGGCACTCTCTCATTATGTGCCCTGGTTTAATGCACAACCTGCACACCTTCACCTGCTTATCATGCAGCACCCTGAAGTACTCAGCTCCCAGCGCTGTGTCAAATCTAGCGGAATACGGCAGTGATTGTATTTCATTATTAAAT
Source organism: Paralichthys olivaceus (assembly GCF_024713975.1). NCBI lineage: Eukaryota > Metazoa > Chordata > Actinopteri > Pleuronectiformes > Paralichthyidae > Paralichthys > Paralichthys olivaceus. The sequence continues at coordinate 23,238,798 of NC_091097.1, read as the reverse complement.
TTTACTTTCAGGAACCTTGTCCCATCAGCTACATTTGTCCCTGGCCACATCCTTCTTTTAATGGGAGATACTGCTGATACTCCCCAGAGTTGTAGCTTTGCCAGTATCTCCCTGTCCTCAATATAAAATGGCAGATTCATGAAAGACACTACTAGCTCGTCATTTATTAGCTCTCTGACGTGCACCCGATTCTCCCCAATCTTAAATCCTTCCATGAGCCTGTCCTTTCCTTTCGGATGGCTCATCGTCATTTCATATTTTTTTTCGGTTATCTGTCTGCACGCCAGTAGCCCTCCACACAGCTCGCGTACGCAACGCATCAGCTCCATAGCCGTGTCCTCGCCCTCCATCTCTACCATCACTGTCTGCTCCCTGTCGTTCCTCTCATTTATTTTGCAGCACTTACCCTGCGTCAGCTCCGTCTCTCCACCGCTGTCACCTCCGTGGGTGTCAGCGGTTAAACTCCGCCGCTCCGTGCTTGTCTCTGCCATTGTCTCGGGAGCACTTCCTGGCAGGCTACGATTCCCCCTCACAGTGCGTCACTGCCGCGGGGGACACACACATACACACAACAAGACAATCACAACACTAATGTCCGGTTGGATTTACATATATGAGGTAGAAAAATAGGGAATGTAGAGAGAGAACAAGTAAAGCTGGAAAAGAGAGAGAAAAAAAAAAAAAGAAAAATAGTTCCTCCGCAGCCACCCGTGGTGGCTTGCTTCCGGGTCGCTGGTTGATGTCGTCACTCCGTGGTGCGTTCAAGGGCGTGTTCAGGGTGGTATGGCCGTAAGCGATTAACTCCACCCACAATACCTCCTTTATACATGTGAATCATCACCATCATCAATGGTTCTTCTGTTGCTTTGCAACCATAGCATCTTGAGGTGTGGGTGGGCGGGAGGGTCAATTGTTCCAAAATCAATCTCAAGGTGCAATTTTGTCATATCGTTGCAAGAAAAAAATCATTACAATTTTCAAAAATGACCTTCAGCAATATTGTTAGTGTTTCATATCCAGTTGTTTCCCTGATGCAGAGTAAACTCCCTGCTCTTTCATCGCTCTCTCCAAATAAGACCATTTGAAAATGATATGTTAATAAAACATGAATAAAGTAGTGTTTTGATTAGAAACAAATCTGATGAATGCTCACTTTCACCTTTCAGTGATGATGTGAGGGTTCCATATTCTTTTTTCCTTTGATGAACAGTCTTTCCTGCTCTTTCCAAGAGGTGTCTCCTCTGAAGCAGCAGCAACAGCGCCCTCTGCAAAGAAAAGTCTAAAAAGCTTACAGCACCTGGTATTCCCAGGCGGTCTCCCATTCAAGTACTAACCAGGCCCGACCCTGCTTAGCTTCCGAGATCGGACGAGATCGGGCGTGTTCAGGGTGGTATGGCCGTAAGCGATTAACTCCACCCACAATACCTCCTTTATACATGTGAATCATCACCATCATCAATGGTTCTTCTGTTGCTTTGCAACCATAGCATCTTGAGGTGTGGGTGGGCGGGAGGGTCAATTGTTCCAAAATCAATCTCAAGGTGCAATTTTGTCATATCGTTGCAAGAAAAAAATCATTACAATTTTCAAAAATGACCTTCAGCAATATTGTCAGTGTTTCATATCCAGTTGTTTCCCTGATGCAGAGTAAACTCCCTGCTCTTTCATCGCTCTCTCCAAATAAGACAATTTGAAAATGATATGTTAATAAAACATGAATAAAGTAGTGTTTTGATTAGAAACAAATCTGATGAATGCTCCCTTTCACCTTTCAGTGATGATGTGAGGGTTCCATATTCTTTTTTCCTTTGATGAACAGTCTTTCCTGCTCTTTCCAAGAGGTGTCTCCTCTGAAGCAGCAGCAACAGCGCCCTCTGCAAAGAAAAGTCTAAAAAGCTTACAGCACCTGGTATTCCCAGGCGGTCTCCCATTCAAGTACTAACCAGGCCCGACCCTGCTTAGCTTCCGAGATCGGACGAGATCGGGCGTGTTCAGGGTGGTATGGCCGTAAGCGATTAACTCCACCCACAATACCTCCTTTATACATGTGAATCATCACCATCATCAATGGTTCTTCTGTTGCTTTGCAACCATAGCATCTTGAGGTGTGGGTGGGCGGGGCGGTCAATTGTTCCAAAATCAATCTCAAGGTGCAATTTTGTCATATCGTTGCAAGAAAAAAATCATTACAATTTTCAAAAATGACCTTCAGCAATATTGTCAGTGTTTCATATCCAGTTGTTTCCCTGATGCAGAGTAAACTCCCTGCTCTTTCATCGCTCTCTCCAAATAAGACAATTTGAAAATGATATGTTAATAAAACATGAATAAAGTAGTGTTTTGATTAGAAACAAATCTGATGAATGCTCCCTTTCACCTTTCAGTGATGATGTGAGGGTTCCATATTCTTTTTTCCTTTGATGAACAGTCTTTCCTGCTCTTTCCAAGAGGTGTCTCCTCTGAAGCAGCAGCAACAGCGCCCTCTGCAAAGAAAAGTCTAAAAAGCTTACAGCACCTGGTATTCCCAGGCGGTCTCCCATTCAAGTACTAACCAGGCCCGACCCTGCTTAGCTTCCGAGATCGGACGAGATCGGGCGTGTTCAGGGTGGTATGGCCGTAAGCGATTAACTCCACCCACAATACCTCCTTTATACATGTGAATCATCACCATCATCAATGGTTCTTCTGTTGCTTTGCAACCATAGCATCTTGAGGTGTGGGTGGGCGGGAGGGTCAATTGTTCCAAAATCAATCTCAAGGTGCAATTTTGTCATATCGTTGCAAGAAAAAAATCATTACAATTTTCAAAAATGACCTTCAGCAATATTGTCAGTGTTTCATATCCAGTTGTTTCCCTGATGCAGAGTAAACTCCCTGCTCTTTCATCGCTCTCTCCAAATAAGACAATTTGAAAATGATATGTTAATAAAACATGAATAAAGTAGTGTTTTGATTAGAAACAAATCTGATGAATGCTCCCTTTCACCTTTCAGTGATGATGTGAGGGTTCCATATTCTTTGTTCCTTTGATGAACAGTCTTTCCTGCTCTTTCCAAGAGGTGTCTCCTCTGAAGCAGCAGCAACAGCGCCCTCTGCAAAGAAAAGTCTAAAAAGCTTACAGCACCTGGTATTCCCAGGCGGTCTCCCATTCAAGTACTAACCAGGCCCGACCCTGCTTAGCTTCCGAGATCGGACGAGATCGGGCATGTTCAGGGTGGTATGGCCGTAAGCGATTAACTCCACCCACAATACCTCCTTTATACATGTGAATCATCACCATCATCAATGGTTCTTCTGTTGCTTTGCAACCATAGCATCTTGAGGTGTGGGTGGGCGGGAGGGTCAATTGTTCCAAAATCAATCTCAAGGTGCAATTTTGTCATATCGTTGCAAGAAAAAAATCATTACAATTTTCAAAAATGACCTTCAGCAATATTGTCAGTGTTTCATATCCAGTTGTTTCCCTGATGCAGAGTAAACTCCCTGCTCTTTCATCGCTCTCTCCAAATAAGACCATTTGAAAATGATATGTTAATAAAACATGAATAAAGTAGTGTTTTGATTAGAAACAAATCTGATGAATGCTCACTTTCACCTTTCAGTGATGATGTGAGGGTTCCATATTCTTTTTTCCTCTGATGAACAGTCTTTCCTGCTCTTTCCAAGAGGTGTCTCCTCTGAAGCAGCAGCAACAGCGCCCTCTGCAAAGAAAAGTCTAAAAAGCTTACAGCACCTGGTATTCCCAGGCGGTCTCCCATTCAAGTACTAACCAGGCCCGACCCTGCTTAGCTTCCGAGATCGGACGAGATCGGGCGTGTTCAGGGTGGTATGGCCGTAAGCGATTAACTCCACCCACAATACCTCCTTTATACATGTGAATCATCACCATCATCAATGGTTCTTCTGTTGCTTTGCAACCATAGCATCTTGAGGTGTGGGTGGGCGGGAGGGTCAATTGTTCCAAAATCAATCTCAAGGTGCAATTTTGTCATATCGTTGCAAGAAAAAAATCATTACAATTTTCAAAAATGACCTTCAGCAATATTGTCAGTGTTTCATATCCAGTTGTTTCCCTGATGCAGAGTAAACTCCCTGCTCTTTCATCGCTCTCTCCAAATAAGACAATTTGAAAATGATATGTTAATAAAACATGAATAAAGTAGTGTTTTGATTAGAAACAAATCTGATGAATGCTCACTCTCACCTTTCAGTGATGATGTGAGGGTTCCATATTCTTTTTTCCTTTGATGAACAGTCTTTCCTGCTCTTTCCAAGAGGTGTCTCCTCTGAAGCAGCAGCAACAGCGCCCTCTGCAAAGAAAAGTCTAAAAAGCTTACAGCACCTGGTATTCCCAGGCGGTCTCCGATTCAAGTACTAACCAGGCCCCACCCTGCTTAGCTTCCGAGATCGGACGAGATCGGGCATGTTCAGGGTGGTATGGCCGTAAGCGATTAACTCCACCCACAATACCTCCTTTATACATGTGAATCATCACCATCATCAATGGTTCTTCTGTTGCTTTGCAACCATAGCATCTTGAGGTGTGGGTGGGCGGGAGGGTCAATTGTTCCAAAATCAATCTCAAGGTGCAATTTTGTCATATCGTTGCAAGAAAAAAATCATTACAATTTTCAAAAATGACCTTCAGCAATATTGTCAGTGTTTCATATCCAGTTGTTTCCCTGATGCAGAGTAAACTCCCTGCTCTTTCATCGCTCTCTCCAAATAAGACCATTTGAAAATGATATGTTAATAAAACATGAATAAAGTAGTGTTTTGATTAGAAACAAATCTGATGAATGCTCACTTTCACCTTTCAGTGATGATGTGAGGGTTCCATATTCTTTTTTCCTCTGATGAACAGTCTTTCCTGCTCTTTCCAAGAGGTGTCTCCTCTGAAGCAGCAGCAACAGCGCCCTCTGCAAAGAAAAGTCTAAAAAGCTTACAGCACCTGGTATTCCCAGGCGGTCTCCCATTCAAGTACTAACCAGGCCCGACCCTGCTTAGCTTCCGAGATCGGACGAGATCGGGCGTGTTCAGGGTGGTATGGCCGTAAGCGATTAACTCCACCCACAATACCTCCTTTATACATGTGAATCATCACCATCATCAATGGTTCTTCTGTTGCTTTGCAACCATAGCATCTTGAGGTGTGGGTGGGCGGGAGGGTCAATTGTTCCAAAATCAATCTCAAGGTGCAATTTTGTCATATCGTTGCAAGAAAAAAATCATTACAATTTTCAAAAATGACCTTCAGCAATATTGTTAGTGTTTCATATCCAGTTGTTTCCCTGATGCAGAGTAAACTCCCTGCTCTTTCATCGCTCTCTCCAAATAAGACCATTTGAAAATGATATGTTAATAAAACATGAATAAAGTAGTGTTTTGATTAGAAACAAATCTGATGAATGCTCACTTTCACCTTTCAGTGATGATGTGAGGGTTCCATATTCTTTTTTCCTTTGATGAACAGTCTTTCCTGCTCTTTCCAAGAGGTGTCTCCTCTGAAGCAGCAGCAACAGCGCCCTCTGCAAAGAAAAGTCTAAAAAGCTTACAGCACCTGGTATTCCCAGGCGGTCTCCCATTCAAGTACTAACCAGGCCCGACCCTGCTTAGCTTCCGAGATCGGACGAGATCGGGCGTGTTCAGGGTGGTATGGCCGTAAGCGATTAACTCCACCCACAATACCTCCTTTATACATGTGAATCATCACCATCATCAATGGTTCTTCTGTTGCTTTGCAACCATAGCATCTTGAGGTGTGGGTGGGCGGGAGGGTCAATTGTTCCAAAATCAATCTCAAGGTGCAATTTTGTCATATCGTTGCAAGAAAAAAATCATTACAATTTTCAAAAATGACCTTCAGCAATATTGTCAGTGTTTCATATCCAGTTGTTTCCCTGATGCAGAGTAAACTCCCTGCTCTTTCATCGCTCTCTCCAAATAAGACAATTTGAAAATGATATGTTAATAAAACATGAATAAAGTAGTGTTTTGATTAGAAACAAATCTGATGAATGCTCCCTTTCACCTTTCAGTGATGATGTGAGGGTTCCATATTCTTTTTTCCTTTGATGAACAGTCTTTCCTGCTCTTTCCAAGAGGTGTCTCCTCTGAAGCAGCAGCAACAGCGCCCTCTGCAAAGAAAAGTCTAAAAAGCTTACAGCACCTGGTATTCCCAGGCGGTCTCCCATTCAAGTACTAACCAGGCCCGACCCTGCTTAGCTTCCGAGATCGGACGAGATCGGGCGTGTTCAGGGTGGTATGGCCGTAAGCGATTAACTCCACCCACAATACCTCCTTTATACATGTGAATCATCACCATCATCAATGGTTCTTCTGTTGCTTTGCAACCATAGCATCTTGAGGTGTGGGTGGGCGGGGCGGTCAATTGTTCCAAAATCAATCTCAAGGTGCAATTTTGTCATATCGTTGCAAGAAAAAAATCATTACAATTTTCAAAAATGACCTTCAGCAATATTGTCAGTGTTTCATATCCAGTTGTTTCCCTGATGCAGAGTAAACTCCCTGCTCTTTCATCGCTCTCTCCAAATAAGACAATTTGAAAATGATATGTTAATAAAACATGAATAAAGTAGTGTTTTGATTAGAAACAAATCTGATGAATGCTCACTCTCACCTTTCAGTGATGATGTGAGGGTTCCATATTCTTTTTTCCTTTGATGAACAGTCTTTCCTGCTCTTTCCAAGAGGTGTCTCCTCTGAAGCAGCAGCAACAGCGCCCTCTGCAAAGAAAAGTCTAAAAAGCTTACAGCACCTGGTATTCCCAGGCGGTCTCCGATTCAAGTACTAACCAGGCCCGACCCTGCTTAGCTTCCGAGATCGGACAAGATCGGGCTTGTTCAGGGTGGTATGGCCTTAAGTGATTAACTCCACCCACAATACCTCCTTTATACATGTGAATCATCACCATCATCAATGGTTCTTCTGTTGCTTTGCAACCATAGCATCTTGAGGTGTGGGTGGGCGGGGCGGTCAATTGTTCCAAAATCAATCTCAAGGTGCAATTTTGTCATATCGTTGCAAGAAAAAAATCATTACAATTTTCAAAAATGACCTTCAGCAATATTGTCAGTGTTTCATATCCAGTTGTTTCCCTGATGCAGAGTAAACTCCCTGCTCTTTCATCGCTCTCTCCAAATAAGACCATTTGAAAATGATATGTTAATAAAACATGAATAAAGTAGTGTTTTGATTAGAAACAAATCTGATGAATGCTCCCTTTCACCTTTCAGTGATGATGTGAGGGTTCCATATTCTTTTTTCCTTTGATGAACAGTCTTTCCTGCTCTTTCCAAGAGGTGTCTCCTCTGAAGCAGCAGCAACAGCGCCCTCTGCAAAGAAAAGTCTAAAAAGCTTACAGCACCTGGTATTCCCAGGCGGTCTCCCATTCAAGTACTAACCAGGCCCGACCCTGCTTAGCTTCCGAGATCGGACGAGATCGGGCGTGTTCAGGGTGGTATGGCCGTAAGCGATTAACTCCACCCACAATACCTCCTTTATACATGTGAATCATCACCATCATCAATGGTTCTTCTGTTGCTTTGCAACCATAGCATCTTGAGGTGTGGGTGGGCGGGAGGGTCAATTGTTCCAAAATCAATCTCAAGGTGCAATTTTGTCATATCGTTGCAAGAAAAAAATCATTACAATTTTCAAAAATGACCTTCAGCAATATTGTCAGTGTTTCATATCCAGTTGTTTCCCTGATGCAGAGTAAACTCCCTGCTCTTTCATCGCTCTCTCCAAATAAGACAATTTGAAAATGATATGTTAATAAAACATGAATAAAGTAGTGTTTTGATTAGAAACAAATCTGATGAATGCTCCCTTTCACCTTTCAGTGATGATGTGAGGGTTCCATATTCTTTTTTCCTTTGATGAACAGTCTTTCCTGCTCTTTCCAAGAGGTGTCTCCTCTGAAGCAGCAGCAACAGCGCCCTCTGCAAAGAAAAGTCTAAAAAGCTTACAGCACCTGGTATTCCCAGGCAGTCTCTCATTCAAGTACTAACCAGGCCCCACGCTGCTTAGCTTCCGAGATCGGACGAGATCGGGCGTGTTCAGGGTGGTATGGCCGTAAGCGATTAACTCCACCCACAATACCTCCTTTATACATGTGAATCATTACCATCATCAATGGTTCTTCTGTTGCTTTGCAACCATAGCATCTTGAGGTGTGGGTGAGCGGGAGGGTCAATTGTTCCAAAATCAATCTCAAGGTGCAATTTTGTCATATCGTTGCAAGAAAAAAATCATTACAATTTTCAAAAATGACCTTCAGCAATATTGTCAGTGTTTCATATCCAGTTGTTTCCCTGATGCAGAGTAAACTCCCTGCTCTTTCATCGCTCTCTCCAAATAAGACAATTTGAAAATGATATGTTAATAAAACATGAATAAAGTAGTGTTTTGATTAGAAACAAATCTGATGAATGCTCCCTTTCACCTTTCAGTGATGATGTGAGGGTTCCATATTCTTTTTTCCTTTGATGAACAGTCTTTCCTGCTCTTTCCAAGAGGTGTCTCCTCTGAAGCAGCAGCAACAGCGCCCTCTGCAAAGAAAAGTCTAAAAAGCTTACAGCACCTGGTATTCCCAGGCAGTCTCTCATTCAAGTACTAACCAGGCCCCACGCTGCTTAGCTTCCGAGATCGGACGAGATCGGGCGTGTTCAGGGTGGTATGGCCGTAAGCGATTAACTCCACCCACAATACCTCCTTTATACATGTGAATCATTACCATCATCAATGGTTCTTCTGTTGCTTTGCAACCATAGCATCTTGAGGTGTGGGTGAGCGGGAGGGTCAATTGTTCCAAAATCAATCTCAAGGTGCAATTTTGTCATATCGTTGCAAGAAAAAAATCATTACAATTTTCAAAAATGACCTTCAGCAATATTGTCAGTGTTTCATATCCAGTTGTTTCCCTGATGCAGAGTAAACTCCCTGCTCTCTCATCGCTCTCTCCAAATAAGACAATTTGAAAATGATATGTTAATAAAACATGAATAAAGTAGTGTTTTGATTAGAAACAAATCTGATGAATGCTCCCTTTCACCTTTCAGTGATGATGTGAGGGTTCCATATTCTTTTTTCCTTTGATGAACAGTCTTTCCTGCTCTTTCCAAGAGGTGTCTCCTCTGAAGCAGCAGCAACAGCGCCCTCTGCAAAGAAAAGTCTAAAAAGCTTACAGCACCTGGTATTCCCAGGCGGTCTCCCATTCAAGTACTAACCAGGCCCGACCCTGCTTAGCTTCCGAGATCGGACGAGATCGGGCGTGTTCAGGGTGGTATGGCCGTAAGCGATTAACTCCACCCACAATACCTCCTTTATACATGTGAATCATCACCATCATCAATGGTTCTTCTGTTGCTTTGCAACCATAGCATCTTGAGGTGTGGGTGGGCGGGAGGGTCAATTGTTCCAAAATCAATCTCAAGGTGCAATTTTGTCATATCGTTGCAAGAAAAAAATCATTACAATTTTCAAAAATGACCTTCAGCAATATTGTCAGTGTTTCATATCCAGTTGTTTCCCTGATGCAGAGTAAACTCCCTGCTCTTTCATCGCTCTCTCCAAATAAGACAATTTGAAAATGATATGTTAATAAAACATGAATAAAGTAGTGTTTTGATTAGAAACAAATCTGATGAATGCTCCCTTTCACCTTTCAGTGATGATGTGAGGGTTCCATATTCTTTTTTCCTTTGATGAACAGTCTTTCCTGCTCTTTCCAAGAGGTGTCTCCTCTGAAGCAGCAGCAACAGCGCCCTCTGCAAAGAAAAGTCTAAAAAGCTTACAGCACCTGGTATTCCCAGGCGGTCTCCCATTCAAGTACTAACCAGGCCCGACCCTGCTTAGCTTCCGAGATCGGACGAGATCGGGCGTGTTCAGGGTGGTATGGCCGTAAGCGATTAACTCCACCCACAATACCTCCTTTATACATGTGAATCATCACCATCATCAATGGTTCTTCTGTTGCTTTGCAACCATAGCATCTTGAGGTGTGGGTGGGCGGGGCGGTCAATTGTTCCAAAATCAATCTCAAGGTGCAATTTTGTCATATCGTTGCAAGAAAAAAATCATTACAATTTTCAAAAATGACCTTCAGCAATATTGTCAGTGTTTCATATCCAGTTGTTTCCCTGATGCAGAGTAAACTCCCTGCTCTTTCATCGCTCTCTCCAAATAAGACCATTTGAAAATGATATGTTAATAAAACATGAATAAAGTAGTGTTTTGATTAGAAACAAATCTGATGAATGCTCACTTTCACCTTTCAGTGATGATGTGAGGGTTCCATATTCTTTTTTCCTTTGATGAACAGTCTTTCCTGCTCTTTCCAAGAGGTGTCTCCTCTGAAGCAGCAGCAACAGCGCCCTCTGCAAAGAAAAGTCTAAAAAGCTTACAGCACCTGGTATTCCCAGGCGGTCTCCCATTCAAGTACTAACCAGGCCCGACCCTGCTTAGCTTCCGAGATCGGACGAGATCGGGCGTGTTCAGGGTGGTATGGCCGTAAGCGATTAACTCCACCCACAATACCTCCTTTATACATGTGAATCATCACCATCATCAATGGTTCTTCTGTTGCTTTGCAACCATAGCATCTTGAGGTGTGGGTGGGCGGGGCGGTCAATTGTTCCAAAATCAATCTCAAGGTGCAATTTTGTCATATCGTTGCAAGAAAAAAATCATTACAATTTTCAAAAATGACCTTCAGCAATATTGTCAGTGTTTCATATCCAGTTGTTTCCCTGATGCAGAGTAAACTCCCTGCTCTTTCATCGCTCTCTCCAAATAAGACCATTTGAAAATGATATGTTAATAAAACATGAATAAAGTAGTGTTTTGATTAGAAACAAATCTGATGAATGCTCACTTTCACCTTTCAGTGATGATGTGAGGGTTCCATATTCTTTTTTCCTTTGATGAACAGTCTTTCCTGCTCTTTCCAAGAGGTGTCTCCTCTGAAGCAGCAGCAACAGCGCCCTCTGCAAAGAAAAGTCTAAAAAGCTTACAGCACCTGGTATTCCCAGGCGGTCTCCGATTCAAGTACTAACCAGGCCCGACCCTGCTTAGCTTCCGAGATCGGACAAGATCGGGCTTGTTCAGGGTGGTATGGCCTTAAGTGATTAACTCCACCCACAATACCTCCTTTATACATGTGAATCATCACCATCATCAATGGTTCTTCTGTTGCTTTGCAACCATAGCATCTTGAGGTGTGGGTGGGCGGGAGGGTCAATTGTTCCAAAATCAATCTCAAGGTGCAATTTTGTCATATCGTTGCAAGAAAAAAATCATTACAATTTTCAAAAATGACCTTCAGCAATATTGTCAGTGTTTCATATCCAGTTGTTTCCCTGATGCAGAGTAAACTCCCTGCTCTTTCATCGCTCTCTCCAAATAAGACCATTTGAAAATGATATGTTAATAAAACATGAATAAAGTAGTGTTTTGATTAGAAACAAATCTGATGAATGCTCCCTTTCACCTTTCAGTGATGATGTGAGGGTTCCATATTCTTTTTTCCTTTGATGAACAGTCTTTCCTGCTCTTTCCAAGAGGTGTCTCCTCTGAAGCAGCAGCAACAGCGCCCTCTGCAAAGAAAAGTCTAAAAAGCTTACAGCACCTGGTATTCCCAGGCGGTCTCCCATTCAAGTACTAACCAGGCCCCACCCTGCTTAGCTTCCGAGATCGGACGAGATCGGGCATGTTCAGGGTGGTATGGCCGTAAGCGATTAACTCCACCCACAATACCTCCTTTATACATGTGAATCATCACCATCATCAATGGTTCTTCTGTTGCTTTGCAACCATAGCATCTTGAGGTGTGGGTGGGCGGGAGGGTCAATTGTTCCAAAATCAATCTCAAGGTGCAATTTTGTCATATCGTTGCAAGAAAAAAATCATTACAATTTTCAAAAATGACCTTCAGCAATATTGTCAGTGTTTCATATCCAGTTGTTTCCCTGATGCAGAGTAAACTCCCTGCTCTTTCATCGCTCTCTCCAAATAAGACCATTTGAAAATGATATGTTAATAAAACATGAATAAAGTAGTGTTTTGATTAGAAACAAATCTGATGAATGCTCACTTTCACCTTTCAGTGATGATGTGAGGGTTCCATATTCTTTTTTCCTCTGATGAACAGTCTTTCCTGCTCTTTCCAAGAGGTGTCTCCTCTGAAGCAGCAGCAACAGCGCCCTCTGCAAAGAAAAGTCTAAAAAGCTTACAGCACCTGGTATTCCCAGGCGGTCTCCCATTCAAGTACTAACCAGGCCCGACCCTGCTTAGCTTCCGAGATCGGACGAGATCGGGCGTGTTCAGGGTGGTATGGCCGTAAGCGATTAACTCCACCCACAATACCTCCTTTATACATGTGAATCATCACCATCATCAATGGTTCTTCTGTTGCTTTGCAACCATAGCATCTTGAGGTGTGGGTGGGCGGGAGGGTCAATTGTTCCAAAATCAATCTCAAGGTGCAATTTTGTCATATCGTTGCAAGAAAAAAATCATTACAATTTTCAAAAATGACCTTCAGCAATATTGTCAGTGTTTCATATCCAGTTGTTTCCCTGATGCAGAGTAAACTCCCTGCTCTTTCATCGCTCTCTCCAAATAAGACCATTTGAAAATGATATGTTAATAAAACATGAATAAAGTAGTGTTTTGATTAGAAACAAATCTGATGAATGCTCACTTTCACCTTTCAGTGATGATGTGAGGGTTCCATATTCTTTTTTCCTTTGATGAACAGTCTTTCCTGCTCTTTCCAAGAGGTGTCTCCTCTGAAGCAGCAGCAACAGCGCCCTCTGCAAAGAAAAGTCTAAAAAGCTTACAGCACCTGGTATTCCCAGGCGGTCTCCCATTCAAGTACTAACCAGGCCCGACCCTGCTTAGCTTCCGAGATCGGACGAGATCGGGCGTGTTCAGGGTGGTATGGCCGTAAGCGATTAACTCCACCCACAATACCTCCTTTATACATGTGAATCATCACCATCATCAATGGTTCTTCTGTTGCTTTGCAACCATAGCATCTTGAGGTGTGGGTGGGCGGGAGTGTCAATTGTTCCAAAATCAATCTCAAGGTGCAATTTTGTCATATCGTTGCAAGAAAAAAATCATTACAATTTTCAAAAATGACCTTCAGCAATATTGTCAGTGTTTCATATCCAGTTGTTTCCCTGATGCAGAGTAAACTCCCTGCTCTTTCATCGCTCTCTCCAAATAAGACCATTTGAAAATGATATGTTAATAAAACATGAATAAAGTAGTGTTTTGATTAGAAACAAATCTGATGAATGCTCCCTTTCACCTTTCAGTGATGATGTGAGGGTTCCATATTCTTTTTTCCTTTGATGAACAGTCTTTCCTGCTCTTTCCAAGAGGTGTCTCCTCTGAAGCAGCAGCAACAGCGCCCTCTGCAAAGAAAAGTCTAAAAAGCTTACAGCACCTGGTATTCCCAGGCAGTCTCTCATTCAAGTACTAACCAGGCCCCACGCTGCTTAGCTTCCGAGATCGGACGAGATCGGGCGTGTTCAGGGTGGTATGGCCGTAAGCGATTAACTCCACCCACAATACCTCCTTTATACATGTGAATCATTACCATCATCAATGGTTCTTCTGTTGCTTTGCAACCATAGCATCTTGAGGTGTGGGTGAGCGGGAGGGTCAATTGTTCCAAAATCAATCTCAAGGTGCAATTTTGTCATATCGTTGCAAGAAAAAAATCATTACAATTTTCAAAAATGACCTTCAGCAATATTGTCAGTGTTTCATATCCAGTTGTTTCCCTGATGCAGAGTAAACTCCCTGCTCTCTCATCGCTCTCTCCAAATAAGACAATTTGAAAATGATATGTTAATAAAACATGAATAAAGTAGTGTTTTGATTAGAAACAAATCTGATGAATGCTCCCTTTCACCTTTCAGTGATGATGTGAGGGTTCCATATTCTTTTTTCCTTTGATGAACAGTCTTTCCTGCTCTTTCCAAGAGGTGTCTCCTCTGAAGCAGCAGCAACAGCGCCCTCTGCAAAGAAAAGTCTAAAAAGCTTACAGCACCTGGTATTCCCAGGCGGTCTCCCATTCAAGTACTAACCAGGCCCGACCCTGCTTAGCTTCCGAGATCGGACGAGATCGGGCGTGTTCAGGGTGGTATGGCCGTAAGCGATTAACTCCACCCACAATACCTCCTTTATACATGTGAATCATCACCATCATCAATGGTTCTTCTGTTGCTTTGCAACCATAGCATCTTGAGGTGTGGGTGGGCGGGGCGGTCAATTGTTCCAAAATCAATCTCAAGGTGCAATTTTGTCATATCGTTGCAAGAAAAAAATCATTACAATTTTCAAAAATGACCTTCAGCAATATTGTCAGTGTTTCATATCCAGTTGTTTCCCTGATGCAGAGTAAACTCCCTGCTCTTTCATCGCTCTCTCCAAATAAGACAATTTGAAAATGATATGTTAATAAAACATGAATAAAGTAGTGTTTTGATTAGAAACAAATCTGATGAATGCTCACTCTCACCTTTCAGTGATGATGTGAGGGTTCCATATTCTTTTTTCCTTTGATGAACAGTCTTTCCTGCTCTTTCCAAGAGGTGTCTCCTCTGAAGCAGCAGCAACAGCGCCCTCTGCAAAGAAAAGTCTAAAAAGCTTACAGCACCTGGTATTCCCAGGCGGTCTCCGATTCAAGTACTAACCAGGCCCGACCCTGCTTAGCTTCCGAGATCGGACAAGATCGGGCTTGTTCAGGGTGGTATGGCCTTAAGTGATTAACTCCACCCACAATACCTCCTTTATACATGTGAATCATCACCATCATCAATGGTTCTTCTGTTGCTTTGCAACCATAGCATCTTGAGGTGTGGGTGGGCGGGGCGGTCAATTGTTCCAAAATCAATCTCAAGGTGCAATTTTGTCATATCGTTGCAAGAAAAAAATCATTACAATTTTCAAAAATGACCTTCAGCAATATTGTCAGTGTTTCATATCCAGTTGTTTCCCTGATGCAGAGTAAACTCCCTGCTCTTTCATCGCTCTCTCCAAATAAGACCATTTGAAAATGATATGTTAATAAAACATGAATAAAGTAGTGTTTTGATTAGAAACAAATCTGATGAATGCTCCCTTTCACCTTTCAGTGATGATGTGAGGGTTCCATATTCTTTTTTCCTTTGATGAACAGTCTTTCCTGCTCTTTCCAAGAGGTGTCTCCTCTGAAGCAGCAGCAACAGCGCCCTCTGCAAAGAAAAGTCTAAAAAGCTTACAGCACCTGGTATTCCCAGGCGGTCTCCCATTCAAGTACTAACCAGGCCCGACCCTGCTTAGCTTCCGAGATCGGACGAGATCGGGCGTGTTCAGGGTGGTATGGCCGTAAGCGATTAACTCCACCCACAATACCTCCTTTATACATGTGAATCATCACCATCATCAATGGTTCTTCTGTTGCTTTGCAACCATAGCATCTTGAGGTGTGGGTGGGCGGGAGGGTCAATTGTTCCAAAATCAATCTCAAGGTGCAATTTTGTCATATCGTTGCAAGAAAAAAATCATTACAATTTTCAAAAATGACCTTCAGCAATATTGTCAGTGTTTCATATCCAGTTGTTTCCCTGATGCAGAGTAAACTCCCTGCTCTTTCATCGCTCTCTCCAAATAAGACAATTTGAAAATGATATGTTAATAAAACATGAATAAAGTAGTGTTTTGATTAGAAACAAATCTGATGAATGCTCCCTTTCACCTTTCAGTGATGATGTGAGGGTTCCATATTCTTTTTTCCTTTGATGAACAGTCTTTCCTGCTCTTTCCAAGAGGTGTCTCCTCTGAAGCAGCAGCAACAGCGCCCTCTGCAAAGAAAAGTCTAAAAAGCTTACAGCACCTGGTATTCCCAGGCAGTCTCTCATTCAAGTACTAACCAGGCCCCACGCTGCTTAGCTTCCGAGATCGGACGAGATCGGGCGTGTTCAGGGTGGTATGGCCGTAAGCGATTAACTCCACCCACAATACCTCCTTTATACATGTGAATCATTACCATCATCAATGGTTCTTCTGTTGCTTTGCAACCATAGCATCTTGAGGTGTGGGTGAGCGGGAGGGTCAATTGTTCCAAAATCAATCTCAAGGTGCAATTTTGTCATATCGTTGCAAGAAAAAAATCATTACAATTTTCAAAAATGACCTTCAGCAATATTGTCAGTGTTTCATATCCAGTTGTTTCCCTGATGCAGAGTAAACTCCCTGCTCTTTCATCGCTCTCTCCAAATAAGACAATTTGAAAATGATATGTTAATAAAACATGAATAAAGTAGTGTTTTGATTAGAAACAAATCTGATGAATGCTCCCTTTCACCTTTCAGTGATGATGTGAGGGTTCCATATTCTTTTTTCCTTTGATGAACAGTCTTTCCTGCTCTTTCCAAGAGGTGTCTCCTCTGAAGCAGCAGCAACAGCGCCCTCTGCAAAGAAAAGTCTAAAAAGCTTACAGCACCTGGTATTCCCAGGCAGTCTCTCATTCAAGTACTAACCAGGCCCCACGCTGCTTAGCTTCCGAGATCGGACGAGATCGGGCGTGTTCAGGGTGGTATGGCCGTAAGCGATTAACTCCACCCACAATACCTCCTTTATACATGTGAATCATTACCATCATCAATGGTTCTTCTGTTGCTTTGCAACCATAGCATCTTGAGGTGTGGGTGAGCGGGAGGGTCAATTGTTCCAAAATCAATCTCAAGGTGCAATTTTGTCATATCGTTGCAAGAAAAAAATCATTACAATTTTCAAAAATGACCTTCAGCAATATTGTCAGTGTTTCATATCCAGTTGTTTCCCTGATGCAGAGTAAACTCCCTGCTCTCTCATCGCTCTCTCCAAATAAGACAATTTGAAAATGATATGTTAATAAAACATGAATAAAGTAGTGTTTTGATTAGAAACAAATCTGATGAATGCTCCCTTTCACCTTTCAGTGATGATGTGAGGGTTCCATATTCTTTTTTCCTTTGATGAACAGTCTTTCCTGCTCTTTCCAAGAGGTGTCTCCTCTGAAGCAGCAGCAACAGCGCCCTCTGCAAAGAAAAGTCTAAAAAGCTTACAGCACCTGGTATTCCCAGGCGGTCTCCCATTCAAGTACTAACCAGGCCCGACCCTGCTTAGCTTCCGAGATCGGACGAGATCGGGCGTGTTCAGGGTGGTATGGCCGTAAGCGATTAACTCCACCCACAATACCTCCTTTATACATGTGAATCATCACCATCATCAATGGTTCTTCTGTTGCTTTGCAACCATAGCATCTTGAGGTGTGGGTGGGCGGGAGGGTCAATTGTTCCAAAATCAATCTCAAGGTGCAATTTTGTCATATCGTTGCAAGAAAAAAATCATTACAATTTTCAAAAATGACCTTCAGCAATATTGTCAGTGTTTCATATCCAGTTGTTTCCCTGATGCAGAGTAAACTCCCTGCTCTTTCATCGCTCTCTCCAAATAAGACAATTTGAAAATGATATGTTAATAAAACATGAATAAAGTAGTGTTTTGATTAGAAACAAATCTGATGAATGCTCCCTTTCACCTTTCAGTGATGATGTGAGGGTTCCAT
Organism: Paralichthys olivaceus; assembly: GCF_024713975.1. Classification (NCBI taxonomy): domain Eukaryota; kingdom Metazoa; phylum Chordata; class Actinopteri; order Pleuronectiformes; family Paralichthyidae; genus Paralichthys; species Paralichthys olivaceus. Next base: position 23,221,169 of record NC_091097.1, on the reverse strand, counting down.
ATTCTTTTTTCCTTTGATGAACAGTCTTTCCTGCTCTTTCCAAGAGGTGTCTCCTCTGAAGCAGCAGCAACAGCGCCCTCTGCAAAGAAAAGTCTAAAAAGCTTACAGCACCTGGTATTCCCAGGCGGTCTCCCATTCAAGTACTAACCAGGCCCGACCCTGCTTAGCTTCCGAGATCGGACGAGATCGGGCGTGTTCAGGGTGGTATGGCCGTAAGCGATTAACTCCACCCACAATACCTCCTTTATACATGTGAATCATCACCATCATCAATGGTTCTTCTGTTGCTTTGCAACCATAGCATCTTGAGGTGTGGGTGGGCGGGGCGGTCAATTGTTCCAAAATCAATCTCAAGGTGCAATTTTGTCATATCGTTGCAAGAAAAAAATCATTACAATTTTCAAAAATGACCTTCAGCAATATTGTCAGTGTTTCATATCCAGTTGTTTCCCTGATGCAGAGTAAACTCCCTGCTCTTTCATCGCTCTCTCCAAATAAGACCATTTGAAAATGATATGTTAATAAAACATGAATAAAGTAGTGTTTTGATTAGAAACAAATCTGATGAATGCTCACTTTCACCTTTCAGTGATGATGTGAGGGTTCCATATTCTTTTTTCCTTTGATGAACAGTCTTTCCTGCTCTTTCCAAGAGGTGTCTCCTCTGAAGCAGCAGCAACAGCGCCCTCTGCAAAGAAAAGTCTAAAAAGCTTACAGCACCTGGTATTCCCAGGCGGTCTCCCATTCAAGTACTAACCAGGCCCGACCCTGCTTAGCTTCCGAGATCGGACGAGATCGGGCGTGTTCAGGGTGGTATGGCCGTAAGCGATTAACTCCACCCACAATACCTCCTTTATACATGTGAATCATCACCATCATCAATGGTTCTTCTGTTGCTTTGCAACCATAGCATCTTGAGGTGTGGGTGGGCGGGGCGGTCAATTGTTCCAAAATCAATCTCAAGGTGCAATTTTGTCATATCGTTGCAAGAAAAAAATCATTACAATTTTCAAAAATGACCTTCAGCAATATTGTCAGTGTTTCATATCCAGTTGTTTCCCTGATGCAGAGTAAACTCCCTGCTCTTTCATCGCTCTCTCCAAATAAGACCATTTGAAAATGATATGTTAATAAAACATGAATAAAGTAGTGTTTTGATTAGAAACAAATCTGATGAATGCTCACTTTCACCTTTCAGTGATGATGTGAGGGTTCCATATTCTTTTTTCCTTTGATGAACAGTCTTTCCTGCTCTTTCCAAGAGGTGTCTCCTCTGAAGCAGCAGCAACAGCGCCCTCTGCAAAGAAAAGTCTAAAAAGCTTACAGCACCTGGTATTCCCAGGCGGTCTCCGATTCAAGTACTAACCAGGCCCGACCCTGCTTAGCTTCCGAGATCGGACAAGATCGGGCTTGTTCAGGGTGGTATGGCCTTAAGTGATTAACTCCACCCACAATACCTCCTTTATACATGTGAATCATCACCATCATCAATGGTTCTTCTGTTGCTTTGCAACCATAGCATCTTGAGGTGTGGGTGGGCGGGAGGGTCAATTGTTCCAAAATCAATCTCAAGGTGCAATTTTGTCATATCGTTGCAAGAAAAAAATCATTACAATTTTCAAAAATGACCTTCAGCAATATTGTCAGTGTTTCATATCCAGTTGTTTCCCTGATGCAGAGTAAACTCCCTGCTCTTTCATCGCTCTCTCCAAATAAGACCATTTGAAAATGATATGTTAATAAAACATGAATAAAGTAGTGTTTTGATTAGAAACAAATCTGATGAATGCTCCCTTTCACCTTTCAGTGATGATGTGAGGGTTCCATATTCTTTTTTCCTTTGATGAACAGTCTTTCCTGCTCTTTCCAAGAGGTGTCTCCTCTGAAGCAGCAGCAACAGCGCCCTCTGCAAAGAAAAGTCTAAAAAGCTTACAGCACCTGGTATTCCCAGGCGGTCTCCCATTCAAGTACTAACCAGGCCCCACCCTGCTTAGCTTCCGAGATCGGACGAGATCGGGCATGTTCAGGGTGGTATGGCCGTAAGCGATTAACTCCACCCACAATACCTCCTTTATACATGTGAATCATCACCATCATCAATGGTTCTTCTGTTGCTTTGCAACCATAGCATCTTGAGGTGTGGGTGGGCGGGAGGGTCAATTGTTCCAAAATCAATCTCAAGGTGCAATTTTGTCATATCGTTGCAAGAAAAAAATCATTACAATTTTCAAAAATGACCTTCAGCAATATTGTCAGTGTTTCATATCCAGTTGTTTCCCTGATGCAGAGTAAACTCCCTGCTCTTTCATCGCTCTCTCCAAATAAGACCATTTGAAAATGATATGTTAATAAAACATGAATAAAGTAGTGTTTTGATTAGAAACAAATCTGATGAATGCTCACTTTCACCTTTCAGTGATGATGTGAGGGTTCCATATTCTTTTTTCCTCTGATGAACAGTCTTTCCTGCTCTTTCCAAGAGGTGTCTCCTCTGAAGCAGCAGCAACAGCGCCCTCTGCAAAGAAAAGTCTAAAAAGCTTACAGCACCTGGTATTCCCAGGCGGTCTCCCATTCAAGTACTAACCAGGCCCGACCCTGCTTAGCTTCCGAGATCGGACGAGATCGGGCGTGTTCAGGGTGGTATGGCCGTAAGCGATTAACTCCACCCACAATACCTCCTTTATACATGTGAATCATCACCATCATCAATGGTTCTTCTGTTGCTTTGCAACCATAGCATCTTGAGGTGTGGGTGGGCGGGAGGGTCAATTGTTCCAAAATCAATCTCAAGGTGCAATTTTGTCATATCGTTGCAAGAAAAAAATCATTACAATTTTCAAAAATGACCTTCAGCAATATTGTCAGTGTTTCATATCCAGTTGTTTCCCTGATGCAGAGTAAACTCCCTGCTCTTTCATCGCTCTCTCCAAATAAGACCATTTGAAAATGATATGTTAATAAAACATGAATAAAGTAGTGTTTTGATTAGAAACAAATCTGATGAATGCTCACTTTCACCTTTCAGTGATGATGTGAGGGTTCCATATTCTTTTTTCCTTTGATGAACAGTCTTTCCTGCTCTTTCCAAGAGGTGTCTCCTCTGAAGCAGCAGCAACAGCGCCCTCTGCAAAGAAAAGTCTAAAAAGCTTACAGCACCTGGTATTCCCAGGCGGTCTCCCATTCAAGTACTAACCAGGCCCGACCCTGCTTAGCTTCCGAGATCGGACGAGATCGGGCGTGTTCAGGGTGGTATGGCCGTAAGCGATTAACTCCACCCACAATACCTCCTTTATACATGTGAATCATCACCATCATCAATGGTTCTTCTGTTGCTTTGCAACCATAGCATCTTGAGGTGTGGGTGGGCGGGAGTGTCAATTGTTCCAAAATCAATCTCAAGGTGCAATTTTGTCATATCGTTGCAAGAAAAAAATCATTACAATTTTCAAAAATGACCTTCAGCAATATTGTCAGTGTTTCATATCCAGTTGTTTCCCTGATGCAGAGTAAACTCCCTGCTCTTTCATCGCTCTCTCCAAATAAGACCATTTGAAAATGATATGTTAATAAAACATGAATAAAGTAGTGTTTTGATTAGAAACAAATCTGATGAATGCTCCCTTTCACCTTTCAGTGATGATGTGAGGGTTCCATATTCTTTTTTCCTTTGATGAACAGTCTTTCCTGCTCTTTCCAAGAGGTGTCTCCTCTGAAGCAGCAGCAACAGCGCCCTCTGCAAAGAAAAGTCTAAAAAGCTTACAGCACCTGGTATTCCCAGGCAGTCTCTCATTCAAGTACTAACCAGGCCCCACGCTGCTTAGCTTCCGAGATCGGACGAGATCGGGCGTGTTCAGGGTGGTATGGCCGTAAGCGATTAACTCCACCCACAATACCTCCTTTATACATGTGAATCATTACCATCATCAATGGTTCTTCTGTTGCTTTGCAACCATAGCATCTTGAGGTGTGGGTGAGCGGGAGGGTCAATTGTTCCAAAATCAATCTCAAGGTGCAATTTTGTCATATCGTTGCAAGAAAAAAATCATTACAATTTTCAAAAATGACCTTCAGCAATATTGTCAGTGTTTCATATCCAGTTGTTTCCCTGATGCAGAGTAAACTCCCTGCTCTCTCATCGCTCTCTCCAAATAAGACAATTTGAAAATGATATGTTAATAAAACATGAATAAAGTAGTGTTTTGATTAGAAACAAATCTGATGAATGCTCCCTTTCACCTTTCAGTGATGATGTGAGGGTTCCATATTCTTTTTTCCTTTGATGAACAGTCTTTCCTGCTCTTTCCAAGAGGTGTCTCCTCTGAAGCAGCAGCAACAGCGCCCTCTGCAAAGAAAAGTCTAAAAAGCTTACAGCACCTGGTATTCCCAGGCGGTCTCCCATTCAAGTACTAACCAGGCCCGACCCTGCTTAGCTTCCGAGATCGGACGAGATCGGGCGTGTTCAGGGTGGTATGGCCGTAAGCGATTAACTCCACCCACAATACCTCCTTTATACATGTGAATCATCACCATCATCAATGGTTCTTCTGTTGCTTTGCAACCATAGCATCTTGAGGTGTGGGTGGGCGGGGCGGTCAATTGTTCCAAAATCAATCTCAAGGTGCAATTTTGTCATATCGTTGCAAGAAAAAAATCATTACAATTTTCAAAAATGACCTTCAGCAATATTGTCAGTGTTTCATATCCAGTTGTTTCCCTGATGCAGAGTAAACTCCCTGCTCTTTCATCGCTCTCTCCAAATAAGACCATTTGAAAATGATATGTTAATAAAACATGAATAAAGTAGTGTTTTGATTAGAAACAAATCTGATGAATGCTCACTTTCACCTTTCAGTGATGATGTGAGGGTTCCATATTCTTTTTTCCTTTGATGAACAGTCTTTCCTGCTCTTTCCAAGAGGTGTCTCCTCTGAAGCAGCAGCAACAGCGCCCTCTGCAAAGAAAAGTCTAAAAAGCTTACAGCACCTGGTATTCCCAGGCGGTCTCCCATTCAAGTACTAACCAGGCCCGACCCTGCTTAGCTTCCGAGATCGGACGAGATCGGGCGTGTTCAGGGTGGTATGGCCGTAAGCGATTAACTCCACCCACAATACCTCCTTTATACATGTGAATCATCACCATCATCAATGGTTCTTCTGTTGCTTTGCAACCATAGCATCTTGAGGTGTGGGTGGGCGGGAGGGTCAATTGTTCCAAAATCAATCTCAAGGTGCAATTTTGTCATATCGTTGCAAGAAAAAAATCATTACAATTTTCAAAAATGACCTTCAGCAATATTGTCAGTGTTTCATATCCAGTTGTTTCCCTGATGCAGAGTAAACTCCCTGCTCTTTCATCGCTCTCTCCAAATAAGACCATTTGAAAATGATATGTTAATAAAACATGAATAAAGTAGTGTTTTGATTAGAAACAAATCTGATGAATGCTCCCTTTCACCTTTCAGTGATGATGTGAGGGTTCCATATTCTTTTTTCCTTTGATGAACAGTCTTTCCTGCTCTTTCCAAGAGGTGTCTCCTCTGAAGCAGCAGCAACAGCGCCCTCTGCAAAGAAAAGTCTAAAAAGCTTACAGCACCTGGTATTCCCAGGCGGTCTCCCATTCAAGTACTAACCAGGCCCGACCCTGCTTAGCTTCCGAGATCGGACGAGATCGGGCGTGTTCAGGGTGGTATGGCCGTAAGCGATTAACTCCACCCACAATACCTCCTTTATACATGTGAATCATCACCATCATCAATGGTTCTTCTGTTGCTTTGCAACCATAGCATCTTGAGGTGTGGGTGGGCGGGAGGGTCAATTGTTCCAAAATCAATCTCAAGGTGCAATTTTGTCATATCGTTGCAAGAAAAAAATCATTACAATTTTCAAAAATGACCTTCAGCAATATTGTCAGTGTTTCATATCCAGTTGTTTCCCTGATGCAGAGTAAACTCCCTGCTCTTTCATCGCTCTCTCCAAATAAGACAATTTGAAAATGATATGTTAATAAAACATGAATAAAGTAGTGTTTTGATTAGAAACAAATCTGATGAATGCTCCCTTTCACCTTTCAGTGATGATGTGAGGGTTCCATATTCTTTTTTCCTTTGATGAACAGTCTTTCCTGCTCTTTCCAAGAGGTGTCTCCTCTGAAGCAGCAGCAACAGCGCCCTCTGCAAAGAAAAGTCTAAAAAGCTTACAGCACCTGGTATTCCCAGGCGGTCTCCGATTCAAGTACTAACCAGGCCCGACCCTGCTTAGCTTCCGAGATCGGACAAGATCGGGCTTGTTCAGGGTGGTATGGCCTTAAGTGATTATCTCCACCCACAATACCTCCTTTATACATGTGAATCATCACCATCATCAATGGTTCTTCTGTTGCTTTGCAACCATAGCATCTTGAGGTGTGGGTGGGCGGGGCGGTCAATTGTTCCAAAATCAATCTCAAGGTGCAATTTTGTCATATCGTTGCAAGAAAAAAATCATTACAATTTTCAAAAATGACCTTCAGCAATATTGTCAGTGTTTCATATCCAGTTGTTTCCCTTATGAAGAGTAAACTCCCTGCTCTTTCATCGCTCTCTCCAAATAAGACCATTTGAAAATGATATGTTAATAAAACATGAATAAAGTAGTGTTTTGATTAGAAACAAATCTGATGAATGCTCACTTTCACCTTTCAGTGATGATGTGAGGGTTCCATATTCTTTTTTCCTTTGATGAACAGTCTTTCCTGCTCTTTCCAAGAGGTGTCTCCTCTGAAGCAGCAGCAACAGCGCCCTCTGCAAAGAAAAGTCTAAAAAGCTTACAGCACCTGGTATTCCCAGGCGGTCTCCCATTCAAGTACTAACCAGGCCCCACCCTGCTTAGCTTCCGAGATCGGACGAGATCGGGCATGTTCAGGGTGGTATGGCCGTAAGCGATTAACTCCACCCACAATACCTCCTTTATACATGTGAATCATCACCATCATCAATGGTTCTTCTGTTGCTTTGCAACCATAGCATCTTGAGGTGTGGGTGGGCGGGAGGGTCAATTGTTCCAAAATCAATCTCAAGGTGCAATTTTGTCATATCGTTGCAAGAAAAAAATCATTACAATTTTCAAAAATGACCTTCAGCAATATTGTCAGTGTTTCATATCCAGTTGTTTCCCTGATGCAGAGTAAACTCCCTGCTCTTTCATCGCTCTCTCCAAATAAGACAATTTGAAAATGATATGTTAATAAAACATGAATAAAGTAGTGTTTTGATTAGAAACAAATCTGATGAATGCTCACTTTCACCTTTCAGTGATGATGTGAGGGTTCCATATTCTTTTTTCCTTTGATGAACAGTCTTTCCTGCTCTTTCCAAGAGGTGTCTCCTCTGAAGCAGCAGCAACAGCGCCCTCTGCAAAGAAAAGTCTAAAAAGCTTACAGCACCTGGTATTCCCAGGCGGTCTCCGATTCAAGTACTAACCAGGCCCGACCCTGCTTAGCTTCCGAGATCGGACAAGATCGGGCTTGTTCAGGGTGGTATGGCCTTAAGTGATTAACTCCACCCACAATACCTCCTTTATACATGTGAATCATCACCATCATCAATGGTTCTTCTGTTGCTTTGCAACCATAGCATCTTGAGGTGTGGGTGGGCGGGAGGGTCAATTGTTCCAAAATCAATCTCAAGGTGCAATTTTGTCATATCGTTGCAAGAAAAAAATCATTACAATTTTCAAAAATGACCTTCAGCAATATTGTCAGTGTTTCATATCCAGTTGTTTCCCTGATGCAGAGTAAACTCCCTGCTCTTTCATCGCTCTCTCCAAATAAGACCATTTGAAAATGATATGTTAATAAAACATGAATAAAGTAGTGTTTTGATTAGAAACAAATCTGATGAATGCTCACTTTCACCTTTCAGTGATGATGTGAGGGTTCCATATTCTTTTTTCCTTTGATGAACAGTCTTTCCTGCTCTTTCCAAGAGGTGTCTCCTCTGAAGCAGCAGCAACAGCGCCCTCTGCAAAGAAAAGTCTAAAAAGCTTACAGCACCTGGTATTCCCAGGCGGTCTCCCATTCAAGTACTAACCAGGCCCGACCCTGCTTAGCTTCCGAGATCGGACGAGATCGGGCGTGTTCAGGGTGGTATGGCCGTAAGCGATTAACTCCACCCACAATACCTCCTTTATACATGTGAATCATCACCATCATCAATGGTTCTTCTGTTGCTTTGCAACCATAGCATCTTGAGGTGTGGGTGAGCGGGAGGGTCAATTGTTCCAAAATCAATCTCAAGGTGCAATTTTGTCATATCGTTGCAAGAAAAAAATCATTACAATTTTCAAAAATGACCTTCAGCAATATTGTCAGTGTTTCATATCCAGTTGTTTCCCTGATGCAGAGTAAACTCCCTGCTCTCTCATCGCTCTCTCCAAATAAGACCATTTGAAAATGATATGTTAATAAAACATGAATAAAGTAGTGTTTTGATTAGAAACAAATCTGATGAATGCTCCCTTTCACCTTTCAGTGATGATGTGAGGGTTCCATATTCTTTTTTCCTTTGATGAACAGTCTTTCCTGCTCTTTCCAAGAGGTGTCTCCTCTGAAGCAGCAGCAACAGCGCCCTCTGCAAAGAAAAGTCTAAAAAGCTTACAGCACCTGGTATTCCCAGGCGGTCTCCCATTCAAGTACTAACCAGGCCCGACCCTGCTTAGCTTCCGAGATCGGACGAGATCGGGCGTGTTCAGAGTGGTATGGCCGTAAGCGATTAACTCCACCCACAATACCTCCTTTATACATGTGAATCATTACCATCATCAATGGTTCTTCTGTTGCTTTGCAACCATAGCATCTTGAGGTGTGGGTGGGCGGGAGGGTCAATTGTTCCAAAATCAATCTCAAGGTGCAATTTTGTCATATCGTTGCAAGAAAAAAATCATTACAATTTTAAAAAATGACCTTCAGCAATATTGTCAGTGTTTCATATCCAGTTGTTTCCCTGATGCAGAGTAAACTCCCTGCTCTCTCATCGCTCTCTCCAAATAAGACCATTTGAAAATGATATGTTAATAAAACATGAATAAAGTAGTGTTTTGATTAGAAACAAATCTGATGAATGCTCACTTTCACCTTTCAGTGATGATGTGAGGGTTCCATATTCTTTTTTCCTTTGATGAACAGTCTTTCCTGCTCTTTCCAAGAGGTGTCTCCTCTGAAGCAGCAGCAACAGCGCCCTCTGCAAAGAAAAGTCTAAAAAGCTTACAGCACCTGGTATTCCCAGGCGGTCTCCCATTCAAGTACTAACCAGGCCCGACCCTGCTTAGCTTCCGAGATCGGACGAGATCGGGCGTGTTCAGGGTGGTATGGCCGTAAGCGATTAACTCCACCCACAATACCTCCTTTATACATGTGAATCATCACCATCATCAATGGTTCTTCTGTTGCTTTGCAACCATAGCATCTTGAGGTGTGGGTGGGCGGGGGGGTCAATTGTTCCAAAATCAATCTCAAGGTGCAATTTTGTCATATCGTTGCAAGAAAAAAATCATTACAATTTTCAAAAATGACCTTCAGCAATATTGTCAGTGTTTCATATCCAGTTGTTTCCCTGATGCAGAGTAAACTCCCTGCTCTTTCATCGCTCTCTCCAAATAAGACAATTTGAAAATGATATGTTAATAAAACATGAATAAAGTAGTGTTTTGATTAGAAACAAATCTGATGAATGCTCCCTTTCACCTTTCAGTGATGATGTGAGGGTTCCATATTCTTTTTTCCTTTGATGAACAGTCTTTCCTGCTCTTTCCAAGAGGTGTCTCCTCTGAAGCAGCAGCAACAGCGCCCTCTGCAAAGAAAAGTCTAAAAAGCTTACAGCACCTGGTATTCCCAGGCGGTCTCCCATTCAAGTACTAACCAGGCCCGACCCTGCTTAGCTTCCGAGATCGGGCGTGTTCAGGGTGGTATGGCCGTAAGCGATTAACTCCACCCACAATACCTCCTTTATACATGTGAATCATCACCATCATCAATGGTTCTTCTGTTGCTTTGCAACCATAGCATCTTGAGGTGTGGGTGGGCGGGAGGGTCAATTGTTCCAAAATCAATCTCAAGGTGCAATTTTGTCATATCGTTGCAAGAAAAAAATCATTACAATTTTAAAAAATGACCTTCAGCAATATTGTCAGTGTTTCATATCCAGTTGTTTCCCTGATGCAGAGTAAACTCCCTGCTCTCTCATCGCTCTCTCCAAATAAGACCATTTGAAAATGATATGTTAATAAAACATGAATAAAGTAGTGTTTTGATTAGAAACAAATCTGATGAATGCTCACTTTCACCTTTCAGTGATGATGTGAGGGTTCCATATTCTTTTTTCCTTTGATGAACAGTCTTTCCTGCTCTTTCCAAGAGGTGTCTCCTCTGAAGCAGCAGCAACAGCGCCCTCTGCAAAGAAAAGTCTAAAAAGCTTACAGCACCTGGTATTCCCAGGCGGTCTCCCATTCAAGTACTAACCAGGCCCGACCCTGCTTAGCTTCCGAGATCGGACGAGATCGGGCGTGTTCAGGGTGGTATGGCCATAAGCGATTAACTCCACCCACAATACCTCCTTTATACATGTGAATCATCACCATCATCAATGGTTCTTCTGTTGCTTTGCAACCATAGCATCTTGAGGTGTGGGTGGGCAGGAGGGTCAATTGTTCCAAAATCAATCTCAAGGTGCAATTTTGTCATATCGTTGCAAGAAAAAAATCATTACAATTTTCAAAAATGACCTTCAGCAATATTGTCAGTGTTTCATATCCAGTTGTTTCCCTGATGCAGAGTAAACTCCCTGCTCTTTCATCGCTCTCTCCAAATAAGACCATTTGAAAATGATATGTTAATAAAACATGAATAAAGTAGTGTTTTGATTAGAAACAAATCTGATGAATGCTCACTTTCACCTTTCAGTGATGATGTGAGGGTTCCATATTCTTTTTTCCTTTGATGAACAGTCTTTCCTGCTCTTTCCAAGAGGTGTCTCCTCTGAAGCAGCAGCAACAGCGCCCTCTGCAAAGAAAAGTCTAAAAAGCTTACAGCACCTGGTATTCCCAGGCGGTCTCCCATTCAAGTACTAACCAGGCCCGACCCTGCTTAGCTTCCGAGATCAGACGAGATCGGGCGTGTTCAGGGTGGTATGGCCGTAAGCGATTAACTCCACCCACAATACCTCCTTTATACATGTGAATCATCACCATCATCAATGGTTCTTCTGTTGCTTTGCAACCATAGCATCTTGAGGTGTGGGTGGGCGGGAGGGTCAATTGTTCCAAAATCAATCTCAAGGTGCAATTTTGTCATATCGTTGCAAGAAAAAAATCATTACAATTTTCAAAAATGACCTTCAGCAATATTGTCAGTGTTTCATATCCAGTTGTTTCCCTGATGCAGAGTAAACTCCCTGCTCTCTCATCGCTCTCTCCAAATAAGACCATTTGAAAATGATATGTTAATAAAACATGAATAAAGTAGTGTTTTGATTAGAAACAAATCTGATGAATGCTCACTTTCACCTTTCAGTGATGATGTGAGGGTTCCATATTCTTTTTTCCTTTGATGAACAGTCTTTCCTGCTCTTTCCAAGAGGTGTCTCCTCTGAAGCAGCAGCAACAGCGCCCTCTGCAAAGAAAAGTCTAAAAAGCTTACAGCACCTGGTATTCCCAGGCGGTCTCCCATTCAAGTACTAACCAGGCCCGACCCTGCTTAGCTTCCGAGATCGGACGAGATCGGGCGTGTTCAGGGTGGTATGGCCGTAAGCGATTAACTCCACCCACAATACCTCCTTTATACATGTGAATCATCACCATCATCAATGGTTCTTCTGTTGCTTTGCAACCATAGCATCTTGAGGTGTGGGTGGGCGGGAGGGTCAATTGTTCCAAAATCAATCTCAAGGTGCAATTTTGTCATATCGTTGCAAGAAAAAAATCATTACAATTTTCAAAAATGACCTTCAGCAATATTGTCAGTGTTTCATATCCAGTTGTTTCCCTGATGCAGAGTAAACTCCCTGCTCTCTCATCGCTCTCTCCAAATAAGACAATTTGAAAATGATATGTTAATAAAACATGAATAAAGTAGTGTTTTGATTAGAAACAAATCTGATGAATGCTCCCTTTCACCTTTCAGTGATGATGTGAGGGTTCCATATTCTTTTTTCCTTTGATGAACAGTCTTTCCTGCTCTTTCCAAGAGGTGTCTCCTCTGAAGCAGCAGCAACAGCGCCCTCTGCAAAGAAAAGTCTAAAAAGCTTACAGCACCTGGTATTCCCAGGCGGTCTCCCATTCAAGTACTAACCAGGCCCGACCCTGCTTAGCTTCCGAGATCGGACGAGATCGGGCGTGTTCAGGGTGGTATGGCCGTAAGCGATTAACTCCACCCACAATACCTCCTTTATACATGTGAATCATCACCATCATCAATGGTTCTTCTGTTGCTTTGCAACCATAGCATCTTGAGGTGTGGGTGGGCGGGAGGGTCAATTGTTCCAAAATCAATCTCAAGGTGCAATTTTGTCATATCGTTGCAAGAAAAAAATCATTACAATTTTCAAAAATGACCTTCAGCAATATTGTCAGTGTTTCATATCCAGTTGTTTCCCTGATGCAGAGTAAACTCCCTGCTCTCTCATCGCTCTCTCCAAATAAGACCATTTGAAAATGATATGTTAATAAAACATGAATAAAGTAGTGTTTTGATTAGAAACAAATCTGATGAATGCTCACTTTCACCTTTCAGTGATGATGTGAGGGTTCCATATTCTTTTTTCCTTTGATGAACAGTCTTTCCTGCTCTTTCCAAGAGGTGTCTCCTCTGAAGCAGCAGCAACAGCGCCCTCTGCAAAGAAAAGTCTAAAAAGCTTACAGCACCTGGTATTCCCAGGCGGTCTCCCATTCAAGTACTAACCAGGCCCGACCCTGCTTAGCTTCCGAGATCGGACGAGATCGGGCGTGTTTTTTTTTTTTTCTTTTATTATCAAAAATAGATTGAATTTACATTTTTTTTACATACATTTGTTTTTTACATCGTTCGTTTACATGTTTGCCTCTGTCAGGTCTTAACTTTTCACATGTATACATCACTCGATACAGGAAACACACAAATCAATAAAAGCAATAAAACCAACCAAAAACAAAAAGGCCCAAAACAAATCTTAACCAAAATCCATTCTCACCTCATTCACATCTCCATTCGTTATTTCTATGAAGGTGCTCCCGTCCACAAACCCTTTCTGAAAGTCGTCTTTCCCAATGTAGCTGTACATCACTTTCACATCCCTTTCTGTCAAATTTTTAAAAACATTCCACACGTCACATTTTCTCCTTTCATACTGCGCAGTGTTTCTCCTTAGTTTCACTGCATATCGTGCGTGGCTCAGGACATAGTTTAACAGATTTACATTGCATCCTCTCTTTCTCTCCACCACTCCAAACAACCACAGCTTCTTCCATTCGCTTCTCCCCACAAAGTCTCCCTCCCAGCACCTATTTATTAACTCCCTTATTTTCCCAAAGTACACCCTTAGTTCCCCACATTCAACAAACTCATGCATACATGTCTCCACTCCCACTTCACATACGTCACATTCCTTTCCCACCTCCCGGTCAAACTTGCTCTTTATCAGGTTGTTGTATATCCTGTTGTGCCTTAGCATGTAGTCAAAGTGTTCACATTCAGTCGTGTTCCACTTCACTCTCAGATTGGTCCATATTTGCTTTGCATCCATGTTATCCATTACTTTGACCCACACTTTCTCTGCAGCCGGCCTCCTCAGTTCTTTCTCCCTCATACATTCATATATCATCCTTGTTTTTACATCCTTCAGACTCAACTTGCACTCCCCTTCCCCTACATACATATCTATTTCATCTTCTCCTCCGTTCACGTTCTCTCTCTCAATCATTTCCTTCCATTCTTTGGGCATTGCTTTTTTTATTTTTTCTATGACCCCTTCAGCTGTACCCGGCCATATTTCATCCCCATTCCCCCTGACCTCATCTACAATCACCTGTGCCCTCATAAAACCCGGTGTGTACTCGTACACCATGTCCCTCACCTTCCTTATCCCTGCTCTCCATATTACCCTGTTAAAGATGGTCTCCCCTTCCACTGTGATTTTTGGATTTAAAAACGCTGGCTGCTCCCATACCTGCTTTACATTTTTGCATTCATACTTCACGAAACTCAGAAACTCTCCCCACGCTCCCAGCATCTCTTTGTAATAATCAGTCACTCCATCTAACATCCCTTTTTTCATTTTCATATACACTCCACTCTCACCACACCCTCCAGTTTTGTTGATAGCTTCTGTTAAACACACCTTCCACACCTGATCACTTTTATTCTTTAAGTATCTCACCATCATTTTCACCCTCAGTGCTTTTTTTTTCCTCTCTAAGTTAACCAGTTTCAGTCCCCCATCTTCATACTCATTTTCTAGTACTTCCCTTGCTATTCTAACCCCCTTCCCATCCCACAAAAAGTCACTCACCATCCCTCCCACTTCTTTCATCACTTTCTCAGGCACATCCATCACATTCATCACATACACCAGCTTGCTCATTATTAAACAATTTACTACAATTACCTTCCCTTTTAGCTTCAATCCTCTTCTCTTCCAAAACCCTAACGTCTTTCTAATCCTATTCACTATCCCCTCATACTGCCTATCTCTCCCTTCTTTCTCCTCTATCCCTAAATTTACACCTAACACCTTCATATACCCTTTGTTTTCCTTCATTCTGATCTCCTCCCTCTCTTCTCTGTTCTCCCCTATGTACATTATCTCTGATTTCTCTATGTTTACTTTTGCTCCTGATGCCCTACCATACTGCTCTACACTTTTTAAAACCTCTACTACACTTTCTTTGTCCCTAACTGTCACTGTTGTGTCGTCTGCATATTGATATAGCGTGCTCATCTGTCCACCCGGTAGTTCTATGCCCTTAATCCCTCTATTTTGCAATATTAGTGCCGCTAGCGGCTCTGCTGACAAGGCGTACAGCAGAGCCGATAGCGGACATCCCTGTCTAACTGATCTCTCTAATCTAAACTCCTCTGTCACTATCCCGTTTATTTTTATCTTACTCGCTGCTCTTTCATACATCCTCCTTATCCATCTTATCATCCTATTTCCAAAACCCACTTTATCTAATACCTTATATAAATACCCATGATCTACTCTGTCAAATGCTTTATTCAGATCCAAACTCGCTACTATCCCTATATTGTTCCCCTTCATGTGTGTGATGGTGTCCCTAATACTGCTTATTGTGTCGGCTATGTCTCTTCCTGGTATGCTATATGCTTGTGTGCTTCCCACCACCGTCCCTATAACCCCCTTTATCCTATTCGCTAATACCTTTGCTAATATTTTATAATCACCATTTAACATTGTGAGTGGTCTGTAATTTTCTAATTTGTCCCTGCTCCCTTTTTTGTAAATTATACTAACTAGCCCTATTGTCATGCTGTGTGGCATCTCTCCCTTCTCTTCTATATACCTAAATAATCTATCTAACACTGGCACTAATTCTTCCTTAAACTCTATATAAAACTCTCCTATTATCCCATCTATCCCTGGACTTTTATTTCTGCCTAACTCATCTATTGCTTTCCCTATCTCTCCCTTAGTTATCTCTCCTTCACATCCTTCTCTGTCCTCATCACTCAGCCTAGCTTCCATCTTTTCTATCACCTGCCTGCGACTCTCCTCATCTACTTCTTCTTTCTTAAATAACTCCCTATAGAATTCTCCTACTCTTTCCACTATCCCTACAAAGTCAGTTATTCTTTCCCCTCTCTTTCCCTCCACTTGCTCAAAATAGTTATTCTTTTGCCTTACCTTCTCTAGCCCTAAGAAATAACTTGTACATTTTCCCCCTCTACTACATCTCTTGCCTTACTTCTAATTATTGCTCCCTTGCACTTTCCCTGTTCTATCTTTTTCAGTTCATCTTTCTTCTTTATATATTCCCCCAAATCATACTTGCCATCCTCCTCAGCTTTCTTTTCCTCTTCTCTCAACTCCTCTTTTAACTTTTTTTCCTTCTCTCTCTGTGTTTTCCCCCTCTTCCTACTGTGTTTTATGCTCATGGTCCGTACTCCCTCTTTTACCCCTTCCCACCACCTCCCTATATCTTCCTCATACATCCTGTCATCCTTCTCCCACCTTATGTATTCTCTCACTTCTTTTTTATATTTTTCATCTCTCAGCAACTCCCCATTCATGCACCACAGTCCCCCTCCTCTTCTCTCTGTTTCCCTTCCTATTGTAAATTTTAGCACCTTGTGATCACTAATAGTTGTGATTTTGTAATCTATACCACTTATCCTTTCTGCTATGCCCTTTGTGCTCAATACTAAATCTATCCTACTCTGTTTTAATTTTCCCTTCACCACTTGCATTCGTGAGTACTCTCTCCCCTCAGGATTTCTTTCTCTCCATACATCACTCAGTCCTTTCACACTTTTAATCTTTTCTAACATTCCTCTCGATGTATCATTCTTAAAACACATGTTCTCCGCCACATCCAATTTCCCACACCACACATTAAAGTCTCCTACTATCATACAGTTGCCATCACACATTGTTCCCATTTTTTCAAACATCCTCTTTCTCTCTTTCTCCTCATTTGGTGCATGCACATTTATCAGTTTTATGTTTTCATTCCTATATTTAAATTTTATCCCTATCATCCTGCCATCTTCCCCATCGTCACACTTGCTCACATCCTCTATCACTCCTCTTTTTATTAAAATCGCTACCCCCCCTGCTTCCCCATACCCATTGCTTGCATACACATCTCCCATCCATTCCTTCTCCACTTCTCTCATACTCCTTTCATCCCAGTGTGTCTCCTGGATACATATTATGTCACTTTTCCCCAATCCATACATCTGTTCTCTCTTACTTTTATTTCTTAGCCCTCTTGCATTAATTGATATTATTTCAATCATTATTATTATTAGGATGCTTAGTTTCATTTTTTGTTCTTATTTTTGCTTTTCTTATTCATCCTATTGTGCCTCTCTGTATTCTGTCGCTTCCTAATTTGCGTTATTTTCTCAGACAGTTCCATATCAGTTTCGGAATCTACCGTTTGTGACGCGTGTGACTCCTCACCGGCCTCTGTGGGAGTCGCTCCGTCTGTCACTTTCCTCCTCTCCCCCGTCTTGTCTTTCCCTCGCCTTTTCTCCTCCTTCTCCTCCGTCTCCATGCCTGCCTTGTCCGCTCCGTCTTCCTTTCCTTCCGTTTTGTCCTTCTCCTCTGCCGTCGCCGCCCGCATCTTCTCTCCTCTCCTCCTGCCTGCGTCCACCTCTGCATCCTTTCCTTGCCTTTTCTCCTCGGTCTCCAGTTCTGCCTTGTCCGCTCCGTCTCTCTTTCCTTTCCTCGTCACCTTCCTCTCCGCCGGCTCCCTCTCTCCTCTCTCCTTGTCGGCGTCCACCTTCACCGCCTCCTCCGTCGCTCCATTCTTTTCCTCTCTCCCGTCGTCCTTCTGCACCTCTCCTGCTCCGCTCGTGCTCACCGGTCCCTCCTCAACTCCCTCGTCCACACTCTCCATGTCCTCCGTGTCTCTGTCCTCGCTGTTTTCACTCTCGCTCCCATCTCCGCTCTCATCCACCTCACTTTTTTCTCCTTCCGCCTCACTTTCCTTGCAGCTGCAGTTCTGATTTAGGTTTTTACACATCTCACATCTTTTCTTCCCTTGGCTGCACTCCCTAGCAAAGTGTCCCTGAATTCCACATCTATGGCACTGGAACTCAGGGCACTCCCTCATTATGTGCCCGGGTTGGATGCACATCCTGCACACCCTGACCTGTTTGTCATGAATGACTCTAAAATATTCGCTCCCCAGTGCTGTTTCAAATTTAGTTGAATATGGCAATGATTGCACTTGGTTATTGAATCTCACTTTCATGAACCTAGTTCCATCTGCCACATTGGTTCCCGGCCACATCCTCCTCTTTATTGGTGATGCAGCCGAGACTCCCCACCCCTTCAATTTTTCCAGGATTTTTTCATCTCCTATATAAAAGGGGAGATTTAGAAATGACACTACCAGCTCATCGTTTGTGAGTTCCCTGGCGTGTATCCTGGTGTCCCCCATCTTAAATCCCTCCATGAGCCTGTCTTTTCCTCTCGGATGGCTCATGGACATCTCATACTTATTCCTGCCAATGAATCTGCACGCCACCAGCCCTCCACATAGCTCACGCACGCATCTCATGAGCTCCATTGCGCTGATCTCATTTTCTCCCTCCATTTCCACACTCACGGTCAACTTCCTTACCTCTCTCTCTGTGCTTTCGCCGCTCTGGCTCAGCACAACAGCGGGGGTAGCCGCGCTACTCATCCGCTCCGTGTTCTCCTCCACCGCTCCCTCCATGGGACCGACACAGAAGCCCCCGTACAGCGCGTCGCTGTTACGGGGAGATATATCAATGTCAGCTATCACAACGCTAACGTCCGGTTGGATAGCTGCATACACACATAGAAAAAAGGAAAAAGGAAAAAGAAAAGTAGAAAAATAGAAAAATAGAGAGAGAGATCGTGAAGAAGTTGGAAAAAAAGTACTGAGTAGGTCGTCCGTGGTGCTCTACTTCCGCGTCAAGCTGACGTCACTCCGTGGTGCGTTCAAGGGCGTTCGGGCTGGTTTGGCCGTAAGCGATTAACTCCACCCACAATACCTCCTTTATACATGTGAATCATCACCATCATCAATGGTTCTTCTGTTGCTTTGCAACCATAGCATCTTGAGGTGTGGGTGGGCGGGAGGGTCAATTGTTCCAAAATCAATCTCAAGGTGCAATTTTGTCATATCGTTGCAAGAAAAAAATCATTACAATTTTCAAAAATGACCTTCAGCAATATTGTCAGTGTTTCATATCCAGTTGTTTCCCTGATGCAGAGTAAACTCCCTGCTCTCTCATCGCTCTCTCCAAATAAGACCATTTGAAAATGATATGTTAATAAAACATGAATAAAGTAGTGTTTTGATTAGAAACAAATCTGATGAATGCTCACTTTCACCTTTCAGTGATGATGTGAGGGTTCCATATTCTTTTTTCCTTTGATGAACAGTCTTTCCTGCTCTTTCCAAGAGGTGTCTCCTCTGAAGCAGCAGCAACAGCGCCCTCTGCAAAGAAAAGTCAAAAAAGCTTACAGCACCTGGTATTCCCAGGCGGTCTCCCATTCAAGTACTAACCAGGCCCGACCCTGCTTAGCTTCCGAGATCGGGCGTGTTCAGGGTGGTATGGCCGTAAGCGATTAACTCCACCCACAATACCTCCTTTATACATGTGAATCATCACCATCATCAATGGTTCTTCTGTTGCTTTGCAACCATAGCATCTTGAGGTGTGGGTGGGCGGGAGGGTCAATTGTTCCAAAATCAATCTCAAGGTGCAATTTTGTCATATCGTTGCAAGAAAAAAATCATTACAATTTTCAAAGATGACCTTCAGCAAAATTGTCAGTGTTTCATATCCAGTTGTTTCCCTGATGCAGAGTAAACTCCCTGCTCTTTCATCGCTCTCTCCAAATAAGACAATTTGAAAATGATATGTTAATAAAACATGAATAAAGTAGTGTTTTGATTAGAAACAAATCTGATGAATGCTGACTTTCACCTTTCAGTGATGATGTGAGGGTTCCATATTCTTTTTTCCTTTGATGAACAGTCTTTCCTGCTCTTTCCAAGAGGTGTCTCCTCTGAAGCAGCAGCAACAGCGCCCTCTGCAAAGAAAAGTCTAAAAAGCTTACAGCACCTGGTATTCCCAGGCGGTCTCCCATTCAAGTACTAACCAGGCCCGACCCTGCTTAGCTTCCGAGATCTGACGAGATCGGGCGTGTTCAGGGTGGTATGGCCGTAAGCGATTAACTCCACCCACAATACCTCCTTTATACATGTGAATCATCACCATCATCAATGGTTCTTCTGTTGCTCTGCAACCATAGCATCTTGATTTGTGGGTGGGTTGGGGGGGTCAATTGTTCCAAAATCAATCTCAAGGTGAAATTTTGTCATATCGTTGCAAGAAATAAATCATTACAATTTTTTAAAAATGACCTTCATCAATATTGTCAGTGTTTCATATCCAGTTGTTTCCTTGATGCAGAGTAAACTCCCTGCTCTTTCATCGCTCTCTCCAAATAAGACAATTTGAAAATGATATGTTAATAAAACATGAATAAAGTAGTGTTTTGATTAGAAACAAATCTGATGAATGCTCACTCTCACCTTTCAGTGATGATGTGAGGGTTCCATATTCTTTTTCCTTTGATGAACAGTCTTTCCTGCTCTTTCCAAGAGGTGTCTCCTCTGAAGCAGAAGCAGCAGCAACAGCGCCCTCTGCAAAGACAAGTCTAAAAAGCATACAGCACCTGGTATTCCCAAGCGGTCTCCCATCCAAGTACTAACCAGGCCCTACCCTGCTTAGCTTCCGAGATCGGACGAGATTGGGCGTGTTCAGGGTGGTATGGCAGTAAGCGATTAACTCCACCCACAATACCTCCTTTATACATGTGAATCATCACCATCATCAATGGTTCTTCTGTTGCTTTGCAACCATAGCATCTTGATGTGTGGGTGGGTTGGGGGGGTCAATTGTTCCAAAATCAATCTCAAGGTGAAATTTTGTCATATCGTTGCAAGAAATAAATCATTACAATTTTTAAAAATGACCTTCAGCAATATTGTCAGTGTTTCATATCCAGTTGTTTCCTTGATGCAGAGTAAACTCCCTGCTCTTTCATCGCTCTCTCCAAATAAGACAATTTGAAAATGATATGTTAATAAAACATGAATAAAGTAGTGTTTTGATTAGAAACAAATCTGATGAATGCTCACTTTCACCTTTCAGTGATGATGTGAGGGTTCCATATTCTTTTTTCCTTTGATGAACAGTCTTTCCTGCTCTTTCCAAGAGGTGTCTCCTCTGAAGCAGAAGCAGCAGCAACAGCGCCCTCTGCAAAGAAAAGTCTAAAAAGCTTACAGCACCTGGTATTCCCAAGCGGTCTCCCATCCAAGTACTAACCAGGCCCGACCCTGCTTAGCTGCCGAGATCTGACGAGATCGGGCGTGTTCAGGGTGGTATGGCCGTAAGCGATTAACTCCACCCACAATACCTCCTTTATACATGTGAATCATCACCATCATCAATGGTTCTTCTGTTGCTTTGCAACCATAGCATCTTGATGTGTGGGTGGGTTGGGGGGGTCAATTGTTCCAAAATCAATCTCAAGGTGAAATTTTGTCATATCGTTGCAAGAAATAAATCATTACAATTTTTTAAAAATGACCTTCAGCAATATTGTCAGTGTTTCATATCCAGTTGTTTCCTTGATGCAGAGTAAACTCCCTGCTCTTTCATCGCTCTCTCCAAATAAGACAATTTGAAAATGATATGTTAATAAAACATGAATAAAGTAGTGTTTTGATTAGAAACAAATCTGATGAATGCTCACTCTCACCGATGATGTGAGGGTTCCATATTCTTTTTCCCTTTGATGAACAGTCTTTCCTGCTCTTTCCAAGAGGTGTCTCCTCTGAAGCAGAAGCAGCAGCAACAGCGCCCTCTGCAAAGAAAAGTCTAAAAAGCTTACAGCACCTGGTATTCCCAGGCGGTCTCCCATCCAAGTACTAACCAGGCCCGACCCTGCTTAGCTTCTGAGATCGGACGGGATCGGGCGTGTTCAGGGTGGTATGGCCGTAAGCGATTAACTCCACCCACAATACCTCCTTTATACATGTGAATCATCACCATCATCAATGGTTCTTCTGTTGCTTTGCAACCATAGCATCTTGATGTGTGGGTGGGTTGGGGGGGTCAATTGTTCCAAAATCAATCTCAAGGTGAAATTTTGTCATATCGTTGCAAGAAAAAAATCATTACAATTTTCAAAAATGACCTTCAGCAATATTGTCAGTGTTTCATATCCAGTTGTTTCCCTGATGCAGAGTAAACTCCCTGCTCTTTCATCGCTCTCTCCAAATAAGACAATTTGAAAATGATATGTTAATAAAACATGAATAAAGTAGTGTTTTGATTAGAAACAAATCTGATGAATGCTCACTCTCACCTTTCAGTGATGATGTGAGGGTTCCATATTCTTTTTCCTTTGATGAACAGTCTTTCCTGCTCTTTCCAAGAGGTGTCTCCTCTGAAGCAGAAGCAGCAGCAACAGCGCCCTCTGCAAAGACAAGTCTAAAAAGCATACAGCACCTGGTATTCCCAAGCGGTCTCCCATCCAAGTACTAACCAGGCCCGACCCTGCTTAGCTTCCGAGATCGGACGAGATTGGGCGTGTTCAGGGTGGTATGGCAGTAAGCGATTAACTCCACCCACAATACCTCCTTTATACATGTGAATCATCACCATCATCAATGGTTCTTCTGTTGCTTTGCAACCATAGCATCTTGATGTGTGGGTGGGTTGGGGGGGTCAATTGTTCCAAAATCAATCTCAAGGTGAAATTTTGTCATATCGTTGCAAGAAATAAATCATTACAATTTTTAAAAATGACCTTCAGCAATATTGTCAGTGTTTCATATCCAGTTGTTTCCTTGATGCAGAGTAAACTCCCTGCTCTTTCATCGCTCTCTCCAAATAAGACAATTTGAAAATGATATGTTAATAAAACATGAATAAAGTAGTGTTTTGATTAGAAACAAATCTGATGAATGCTCACTCTCACCTTTCAGTGATGATGTGAGGGTTCCATATTCTTTTTCCTTTGATGAACAGTCTTTCCTGCTCTTTCCAAGAGGTGTCTCCTCTGAAGCAGAAGCAGCAGCAACAGCGCCCTCTGCAAAGAAAAGTCTAAAAAGCTTAAAGCACCTGGTATTCCCAGGCGGTCTCCCATTCAAGTACTAACCAGGCCCCACCCTGCTTAGCTTCCGAGATCGGACGAGATCGGGCGTGTTCAGGGTGGTATGGCCGTAAGCGATTAACTCCACCCACAATACCTCCTTTATACATGTGAATCATCACCATCATCAATGGTTCTTCTGTTGCTTTGCAACCATAGCATCTTGAGGTGTGGGTGGGCGGGAGTGTCAATTGTTCCAAAATCAATCTCAAGGTGCAATTTTGTCATATCGTTGCAAGAAAAAAATCATTACAATTTTCAAAAATGACCTTCAGCAATATTGTCAGTGTTTCATATCCAGTTGTTTCCCTGATGCAGATTAAACTCCCTGCTCTTTCATCGCTCTCTCCAAATAAGACCATTTGAAAATGATATGTTAATAAAACATGAATAAAGTAGTGTTTTGATTAGAAACAAATCTGATGAATGCTCCCTTTCACCTTTCAGTGATGATGTGAGGGTTCCATATTCTTTTTTCCTTTGATGAACAGTCTTTCCTGCTCTTTCCAAGAGGTGTCTCCTCTGAAGCAGCAGCAACAGCGCCCTCTGCAAAGAAAAGTCTAAAAAGCTTACAGCACCTGGTATTCCCAGGCGGTCTCCCATTCAAGTACTAACCAGGCCCGACCCTGCTTAGCTTCTGAGATCGGACGAGATCGGGCGTGTTCAGGGTGGTATGGCCGTAAGCGATTAACTCCACCCACAATACCTCCTTTATACATGTGAATCATCACCATCATCAATGGTTCTTCTGTTGCTTTGCAACCATAGCATCTTGAGGTGTGGGTGGGCGGGGCGGTCAATTGTTCCAAAATCAATCTCAAGGTGCAATTTTGTCATATCGTTGCAAGAAAAAAATCATTACAATTTTCAAAAATGACCTTCAGCAATATTGTCAGTGTTTCATATCCAGTTGTTTCCCTGATGCAGAGTAAACTCCCTGCTCTTTCATCGCTCTCTCCAAATAAGACCATTTGAAAATGATATGTTAATAAAACATGAATAAAGTAGTGTTTTGATTAGAAACAAATCTGATGAATGCTCACTTTCACCTTTCAGTGATGATGTGAGGGTTCCATATTCTTTTTTCCTTTGATGAACAGTCTTTCCTGCTCTTTCCAAGAGGTGTCTCCTCTGAAGCAGCAGCAACAGCGCCCTCTGCAAAGAAAAGTCTAAAAAGCTTACAGCACCTGGTATTCCCAGGCGGTCTCCCATTCAAGTACTAACCAGGCCCGACCCTGCTTAGCTTCCGAGATCGGACGAGATCGGGCGTGTTCAGGGTGGTATGGCCGTAAGCGATTAACTCCACCCACAATACCTCCTTTATACATGTGAATCATCACCATCATCAATGGTTCTTCTGTTGCTTTGCAACCATAGCATCTTGAGGTGTGGGTGGGCGGGCCGGTCAATTGTTCCAAAATCAATCTCAAGGTGCAATATTGTCATATCGTTGCAAGAAAAAAATCATTACATTTTTCAAAAATGACCTTCAGCAATATTGTCAGTGTTTCATATCCAGTTGTTTCCTTGATGCAGAGTAAACTCCCTGCTCTTTCATCGCTCTCTCCAAATAAGACAATTTGAAAATGATATGTTAATAAAACATGAATAAAGTAGTGTTTTGATTAGAAACAAATCTGATGAATGCTCACTCTCACCGATGATGTGAGGGTTCCATATTCTTTTTTCCTTTGATGAACAGTCTTTCCTGCTCTTTCCAAGAGGTGTCTCCTCTGAAGCAGAAGCAGCAGCAACAGCGCCCTCTGCAAAGAAAAGTCTAAAAAGCTTACAGCACCTGGTATTCCCAAGCGGTCTCCCATCCAAGTACTAACCAGGCCCGACCCTGCTTAGCTGCCGAGATCTGACGAGATCGGGCGTGTTCAGGGTGGTATGGCCGTAAGCGATTAACTCCACCCACAATACCTCCTTTATACATGTGAATCATCACCATCATCAATGGTTCTTCTGTTGCTTTGCAACCATAGCATCTTGATGTGTGGGTGGGTTGGGGGGGTCAATTGTTCCAAAATCAATCTCAAGGTGAAATTTTGTCATATCGTTGCAAGAAATAAATCATTACAATTTTTTAAAAATGACCTTCAGCAATATTGTCAGTGTTTCATATCCAGTTGTTTCCTTGATGCAGAGTAAACTCCCTGCTCTTTCATCGCTCTCTCCAAATAAGACAATTTGAAAATGATATGTTAATAAAACATGAATAAAGTAGTGTTTTGATTAGAAACAAATCTGATGAATGCTCACTCTCACCGATGATGTGAGGGTTACATATTCTTTTTTCCTTTGATGAACAGTCTTTCCTGCTCTTTCCAAGAGGTGTCTCCTCTGAAGCAGCAGCAACAGCGCCCTCTGCAAAGAAAAGTCTAAAAAGCTTACAGCACCTGGTATTCCCAGGCGGTCTCCCATCCAAGTACTAACCAGGCCCGATCCTGCTTAGCTTCCGAGATCGGACAGGATCGGGCGTGTTCAGGGTGGTATGGCCGTAAGCGATTAACTCCACCCACAATACCTCCTTTATACATGTGAATCATCACCATCATCAATGGTTCTTCTGTTGCTTTGCAACCATAGCATCTTGATGTGTGGGTGGGTTGGGGGGGTCAATTGTTCCAAAATCAATCTCAAGGTGAAATTTTGTCATATCGTTGCAAGAAAAAAATCATTACAATTTTCAAAAATGACCTTCAGCAATATTGTCAGTGTTTCATATCCAGTTGTTTCCCTGATGCAGAGTAAACTCCCTGCTCTTTCATCGCTCTCTCCAAATAAGACAATTTGAAAATGATATGTTAATAAAACATGAATAAAGTAGTGTTTTGATTAGAAACAAATCTGATGAATGCTCACTCTCACCTTTCAGTGATGATGTGAGGGTTCCATATTCTTTTTCCTTTGATGAACAGTCTTTCCTGCTCTTTCCAAGAGGTGTCTCCTCTGAAGCAGAAGCAGCAGCAACAGCGCCCTCTGCAAAGACAAGTCTAAAAAGCATACAGCACCTGGTATTCCCAAGCGGTCTCCCATCCAAGTACTAACCAGGCCCGACCCTGCTTAGCTTCCGAGATCGGACGAGATTGGGCGTGTTCAGGGTGGTATGGCAGTAAGCGATTAACTCCACCCACAATACCTCCTTTATACATGTGAATCATCACCATCATCAATGGTTCTTCTGTTGCTTTGCAACCATAGCATCTTGATGTGTGGGTGGGTTGGGGGGGTCAATTGTTCCAAAATCAATCTCAAGGTGAAATTTTGTCATATCGTTGCAAGAAATAAATCATTACAATTTTTAAAAATGACCTTCGGCAATATTGTCAGTGTTTCATATCCAGTTGTTTCCTTGATGCAGAGTAAACTCCCTGCTCTTTCATCGCTCTCTCCAAATAAGACAATTTGAAAATGATATGTTAATAAAACATGAATAAAGTAGTGTTTTGATTAGAAACAAATCTGATGAATGCTCACTCTCACCTTTCAGTGATGATGTGAGGGTTCCATATTCTTTTTCCTTTGATGAACAGTCTTTCCTGCTCTTTCCAAGAGGTGTCTCCTCTGAAGCAGCAGCAACAGCGCCCTCTGCAAAGAAAAGTCTAAAAAGCTTACAGCACCTGGTATTCCCAGGCGGTCTCCCATTCAAGTACTAACCAGGCCCCACCCTGCTTTGCTTCCGAGATCGGACGAGATCGGGCGTGTTCAGGGTGGTATGGCCGTAAGCGATTAACTCCACCCACAATACCTCCTTTATACATGTGAATCATCACCATCATCAATGGTTCTTCTGTTGCTTTGCAACCATAGCATCTTGAGGTGTGGGTGGGCGGGGCGGTCAATTGTTCCAAAATCAATCTCAAGGTGCAATTTTGTCATATCGTTGCAAGAAAAAAATCATTACAATTTTCAAAAATGACCTTCAGCAATATTGTCAGTGTTTCATATCCAGTTGTTTCCCTGATGCAGAGTAAACTCCCTGCTCTTTCATCGCTCTCTCCAAATAAGACCATTTGAAAATGATATGTTAATAAAACATGAATAAAGTAGTGTTTTGATTAGAAACAAATCTGATGAATGCTCACTTTCACCTTTCAGTGATGATGTGAGGGTTCCATATTCTTTTTTCCTTTGATGAACAGTCTTTCCTGCTCTTTCCAAGAGGTGTCTCCTCTGAAGCAGCAGCAACAGCGCCCTCTGCAAAGAAAAGTCTAAAAAGCTTACAGCACCTGGTATTCCCAGGCGGTCTCCCATTCAAGTACTAACCAGGCCCGACCCTGCTTAGCTTCCGAGATCGGACGAGATCGGGCGTGTTCAGGGTGGTATGGCCGTAAGCAATTAACTCCACCTACAATACCTCCTTTATACATGTGAATCATCACCATCATCAATGGTTCTTCTGTTGCTTTGCAACCATAGCATCTTGAGGTGTGGGTGGGCGGGCCGGTCAATTGTTCCAAAATCAATCTCAAGGTGCAATTTTGTTATATCGTTGCAAGAAAAAAATCATTACAATTTTCAAAAATGACCTTCAGCAATATTGTCAGTGTTTCATATCCAGTTGTTTCCTTGATGCAGAGTAAACTCCCTGCTCTTTCATCGCTCTCTCCAAATAAGACAATTTGAAAATTATATGTTAATAAAACATGAATAAAGTAGTGTTTTGATTAGAAACAAATCTGATGAATGCTCACTCTCACCTTTCAGTGATGATGTGAGGGTTCCATATTCTTTTTTCCTTTGATGAACAGTCTTTCCTGCTCTTTCCAAGAGGTGTCTCCTCTGAAGCAGCAGCAACAGCGCCCTCTGCAAAGAAAAGTCTAAAAAGCTTACAGCACCTGGTATTCCTAGGCGGTCTCCCATTCAAGTACTAACCAGGCCCGACCCTGCTTAGTTTCCGAGATCGGGCGTGTTCAGGGTGGTATGGCCGTAAGCGATTAACTCCACCCACAATACCTCCTTTATACATGTGAATCATCACCATCATCAATGGTTCTTCTGTTGCTTTGCAACCATAGAATCTTGAGGTGTGGGTGGGCGGGGGGGTCAATTGTTCCAAAATCAATCTCAAGGTGCAATATTGTCATATCGTTGCAAGAAATAAATCATTACAATTTTTAAAAATGACCTTCGGCAATATTGTCAGTGTTTCATATCCAGTTGTTTCCTTGATGCAGAGTAAACTCCCTGCTCTTTCATCGCTCTCTCCAAATAAGACAATTTGAAAATGATATGTTAATAAAACATGAATAAAGTAGTGTTTTGATTAGAAACAAATCTGATGAATGCTCACTCTCACCTTTCAGTGATGATGTGAGGGTTCCATATTCTTTTTCCTTTGATGAACAGTCTTTCCTGCTCTTTCCAAGAGGTGTCTCCTCTGAAGCAGCAGCAACAGCGCCCTCTGCAAAGAAAAGTCTAAAAAGCTTACAGCACCTGGTATTCCCAGGCGGTCTCCCATTCAAGTACTAACCAGGCCCCACCCTGCTTTGCTTCCGAGATCGGACGAGATCGGGCGTGTTCAGGGTGGTATGGCCGTAAGCGATTAACTCCACCCACAATACCTCCTTTATACATGTGAATCATCACCATCATCAATGGTTCTTCTGTTGCTTTGCAACCATAGCATCTTGAGGTGTGGGTGGGCGGGGCGGTCAATTGTTCCAAAATCAATCTCAAGGTGCAATTTTGTCATATCGTTGCAAGAAAAAAATCATTACAATTTTCAAAAATGACCTTCAGCAATATTGTCAGTGTTTCATATCCAGTTGTTTCCCTGATGCAGAGTAAACTCCCTGCTCTTTCATCGCTCTCTCCAAATAAGACCATTTGAAAATGATATGTTAATAAAACATGAATAAAGTAGTGTTTTGATTAGAAACAAATCTGATGAATGCTCACTTTCACCTTTCAGTGATGATGTGAGGGTTCCATATTCTTTTTTCCTTTGATGAACAGTCTTTCCTGCTCTTTCCAAGAGGTGTCTCCTCTGAAGCAGCAGCAACAGCGCCCTCTGCAAAGAAAAGTCTAAAAAGCTTACAGCACCTGGTATTCCCAGGCGGTCTCCCATTCAAGTACTAACCAGGCCCGACCCTGCTTAGCTTCCGAGATCAGACGAGATCGGGCGTGTTCAGGGTGGTATGGCCGTAAGCGATTAACTCCACCTACAATACCTCCTTTATACATGTGAATCATCACCATCATCAATGGTTCTTCTGTTGCTTTGCAACCATAGCATCTTGAGGTGTGGGTGGGCGGGCCGGTCAATTGTTCCAAAATCAATCTCAAGGTGCAATTTTGTTATATCGTTGCAAGAAAAAAATCATTACAATTTTCAAAAATGACCTTCAGCAATATTGTCAGTGTTTCATATCCAGTTGTTTCCTTGATGCAGAGTAAACTCCCTGCTCTTTCATCGCTCTCTCCAAATAAGACAATTTGAAAATGATATGTTAATAAAACATGAATAAAGTAGTGTTTTGATTAGAAACAAATCTGATGAATGCTCACTCTCACCTTTCAGTGATGATGTGAGGGTTCCATATTCTTTTTCCTTTGATGAACAGTCTTTCCTGCTCTTTCCAAGAGGTGTCTCCTCTGAAGCAGCAGCAACAGCGCCCTCTGCAAAGAAAAGTCTAAAAAGCTTACAGCACCTGGTATTCCCAGGCGGTCTCCCATTCAAGTACTAACCAGGCCCAACCCTGCTTTGCTTCCGAGATCGGACGAGATCGGGCGTGTTCAGGGTGGTATGGCCGTAAGCGATTAACTCCACCCACAATACCTCCTTTATACATGTGAATCATCACCATCATCAATGGTTCTTCTGTTGCTTTGCAACCATAGCATCTTGAGGTGTGGGTGGGCGGGGCGGTCAATTGTTCCAAAATCAATCTCAAGGTGCAATTTTGTCATATCGTTGCAAGAAAAAAATCATTACAATTTTCAAAAATGACCTTCAGCAATATTGTCAGTGTTTCATATCCAGTTGTTTCCCTGATGCAGAGTAAACTCCCTGCTCTTTCATCGCTCTCTCCAAATAAGACCATTTGAAAATGATATGTTAATAAAACATGAATAAAGTAGTGTTTTGATTAGAAACAAATCTGATGAATGCTCACTTTCACCTTTCAGTGATGATGTGAGGGTTCCATATTCTTTTTTCCTTTGATGAACAGTCTTTCCTGCTCTTTCCAAGAGGTGTCTCCTCTGAAGCAGCAGCAACAGCGCCCTCTGCAAAGAAAAGTCTAAAAAGCTTACAGCACCTGGTATTCCCAGGCGGTCTCCCATTCAAGTACTAACCAGGCCCGACCCTGCTTAGCTTCCGAGATCGGACGAGATCGGGCGTGTTCAGGGTGGTATGGCCGTAAGCGATTAACTCCACCTACAATACCTCCTTTATACATGTGAATCATCACCATCATCAATGGTTCTTCTGTTGCTTTGCAACCATAGCATCTTGAGGTGTGGGTGGGCGGGCCGGTCAATTGTTCCAAAATCAATCTCAAGGTGCAATTTTGTTATATCGTTGCAAGAAAAAAATCATTACAATTTTCAAAAATGACCTTCAGCAATATTGTCAGTGTTTCATATCCAGTTGTTTCCTTGATGCAGAGTAAACTCCCTGCTCTTTCATCGCTCTCTCCAAATAAGACAATTTGAAAATTATATGTTAATAAAACATGAATAAAGTAGTGTTTTGATTAGAAACAAATCTGATGA
Organism: Paralichthys olivaceus; assembly: GCF_024713975.1. Lineage (NCBI taxonomy): Eukaryota > Metazoa > Chordata > Actinopteri > Pleuronectiformes > Paralichthyidae > Paralichthys > Paralichthys olivaceus. The sequence continues at coordinate 23,190,553 of NC_091097.1, read as the reverse complement.
ATGCTCACTCTCACCTTTCAGTGATGATGTGAGGGTTCCATATTCTTTTTTCCTTTGATGAACAGTCTTTCCTGCTCTTTCCAAGAGGTGTCTCCTCTGAAGCAGCAGCAACAGCGCCCTCTGCAAAGAAAAGTCTAAAAAGCTTACAGCACCTGGTATTCCTAGGCGGTCTCCCATCCAAGTACTAACCAGGCCCGACCCTGCTTAGCTTCCGAGATCGGACGAGATCGGGCGTGTTCAGGGTGGTATGGCCGTAAGCGATTAACTCCACCCACAATACCTCCTTTATACATGTGAATCATCACCATCATCAATGGTTCTTCTGTTGCTTTGCAACCATAGAATCTTGAGGTGTGGGTGGGCGGGGGGGTCAATTGTTCCAAAATCAATCTCAAGGTGCAATATTGTCATATCGTTGCAAGAAAAAAATCATTACAATTTTCAAAAATGACCTTCAGCAATATTGTCAGTGTTTCATATCCAGTTGTTTCCTTGATGCAGAGTAAACTCCCTGCTCTTTCATCGCTCTCTCCAAATAAGACAATTTGAAAATGATATGTTAATAAAACATGAATAAAGTAGTGTTTTGATTAGAAACAAATCTGATGAATGCTCACTCTCACCGATGATGTGAGGGTTACATATTCTTTTTTCCTTTGATGAACAGTCTTTCCTGCTCTTTCCAAGAGGTGTCTCCTCTGAAGCAGCAGGAACAGCGCCCTCTGCAAAGAAAAGTCTAAAAAGCTTACAGCACCTGGTATTCCCAAGCGGTCTCCCATCCAAGTACTAACCAGGCCCGACACTGCTTAGCTTCCGAGATCTGACGAGATCGGGCGTGTTCAGGGTGGTATGGCCGTAAGCGATTAACTCCACCCACAATACCTCCTTTATACATGTGAATCATCACCATCATCAATGGTTCTTCTGTTGCTTTGCAACCATAGCATCTTGATGTGTGGGTGGGTTGGGGGGGTCAATTGTTCCAAAATCAATCTCAAGGTGAAATTTTGTCATATCGTTGCAAGAAAAAAATCATTACAATTTTCAAAAATGACCTTCAGCAATATTGTCAGTGTTTCATATCCAGTTGTTTCCTTGATGCAGAGTAAACTCCCCGCTCTTTCATCGCTCTCTCCAAATAAGACAATTTGAAAATGATATGTTAATAAAACATGAATAAAGTAGTGTTTTGATTAGAAACAAATCTGATGAATGCTCACTCTCACAGATGATGTGAGGGTTCCATATTCTTTTTTCCTTTGATGAACAGTTTTTCCTGCTCTTTCCAAGAGGTGTCTCCTCTGAAGCAGCAGCAACAGCG
>NC_091097.1:23166732-23174232 GCF_024713975.1 Paralichthys olivaceus | reverse complement strand
TAGAAACAAATCTGATGAATGCTCACTCTCACCTTTCAGTGATGATGTGAGGGTTCCATATTCTTTTTCCTTTGATGAACAGTCTTTCCTGCTCTTTCCAAGAGGTGTCTCCTCTGAAGCAGAAGCAGCAGCAACAGCGCCCTCTGCAAAGAAAAGTCTAAAAAGCTTACAGCACCTGGTATTCCCAGGCGGTCTCCCATCCAAGTACTAACCAGGCCCGACCCTGCTTAGCTTCCGAGATCAGACGAGATCGGGCGTGTTCAGGGTGGTATGGCCGTAAGCGATTAACTCCACCCACAATACCTCCTTTATACATGTGAATCATCACCATCATCAATGGTTCTTCTGTTGCTTTGCAACCATAGCATCTTGATGTGTGGGTGGGTTGGGGGGGTCAATTGTTCCAAAATCAATCTCAAGGTGAAATTTTGTCATATCGTTGCAAGAAAAAAATCATTACAATTTTCAAAAATGACCTTCAGCAATATTGTCAGTGTTTCATATCCAGTTGTTTCCCTGATGCAGAGTAAACTCCCTGCTCTTTCATCGCTCTCTCCAAATAAGACAATTTGAAAATGATATGTTAATAAAACATGAATAAAGTAGTGTTTTGATTAGAAACAAATCTGATGAATGCTCACTCTCACCTTTCAGTGATGATGTGAGGGTTCCATATTCTTTTTCCTTTGATGAACAGTCTTTCCTGCTCTTTCCAAGAGGTGTCTCCTCTGAAGCAGAAGCAGCAGCAACAGCGCCCTCTGCAAAGAAAAGTCTAAAAAGCTTATAGCACCTGGTATTCCCAGGCGGTCTCCCATCCAAGTACTAACCAGGCCCGACCCTGCTTAGCTTCCGAGATCAGACGAGATCGGGCGTGTTCAGGGTGGTATGGCCGTAAGCGATTAACTCCACCCACAATACCTCCTTTATACATGTGAATCATCACCATCATCAATGGTTCTTCTGTTGCTTTGCAACCATAGCATCTTGATGTGTGGGTGGGTTGGGGGGGTCAATTGTTCCAAAATCAATCTCAAGGTGAAATTTTGTCATATCGTTGCAAGAAAAAAATCATTACAATTTTCAAAAATGACCTTCAGCAATATTGTCAGTGTTTCATATCCAGTTGTTTCCCTGATGCAGAGTAAACTCCCTGCTCTTTCATCGCTCTCTCCAAATAAGACAATTTGAAAATGATATGTTAATAAAACATGAATAAAGTAGTGTTTTGATTAGAAACAAATCTGATGAATGCTCACTCTCACCTTTCAGTGATGATGTGAGGGTTCCATATTCTTTTTCCTTTGATGAACAGTCTTTCCTGCTCTTTCCAAGAGGTGTCTCCTCTGAAGCAGAAGCAGCAGCAACAGCGCCCTCTGCAAAGAAAAGTCTAAAAAGCTTACAGCACCTGGTATTCCCAGGCGGTCTCCCATCCAAGTACTAACCAGGCCCGACCCTGCTTAGCTTCCGAGATCAGACGAGATCGGGCGTGTTCAGGGTGGTATGGCCGTAAGCGATTAACTCCACCCACAATACCTCCTTTATACATGTGAATCATCACCATCATCAATGGTTCTTCTGTTGCTTTGCAACCATAGCATCTTGATGTGTGGGTGGGTTGGGGGGGTCAATTGTTCCAAAATCAATCTCAAGGTGAAATTTTGTCATATCGTTGCAAGAAAAAAATCATTACAATTTTCAAAAATGACCTTCAGCAATATTGTCAGTGTTTCATATCCAGTTGTTTCCCTGATGCAGAGTAAACTCCCTGCTCTTTCATCGCTCTCTCCAAATAAGACAATTTGAAAATGATATGTTAATAAAACATGAATAAAGTAGTGTTTTGATTAGAAACAAATCTGATGAATGCTCACTCTCACCTTTCAGTGATGATGTGAGGGTTCCATATTCTTTTTCCTTTGATGAACAGTCTTTCCTGCTCTTTCCAAGAGGTGTCTCCTCTGAAGCAGAAGCAGCAGCAACAGCGCCCTCTGCAAAGAAAAGTCTAAAAAGCTTACAGCACCTGGTATTCCCAGGCGGTCTCCCATCCAAGTACTAACCAGGCCCGACCCTGCTTAGCTTCCGAGATCGGACAAGATCGGGCGTGTTCAGGGTGGTATGGCCGTAAGCGATTAACTCCACCCACAATACCTCCTTTATACATGTGAATCATCACCATCATCAATGGTTCTTCTGTTGCTTTGCAACCATAGCATCTTGATGTGTGGGTGGGTTGGGGGGGTCAATTGTTCCAAAATCAATCTCAAGGTGAAATTTTGTCATATCGTTGCAAGAAAAAAATCATTACAATTTTCAAAAATGACCTTCAGCAATATTGTCAGTGTTTCATATCCAGTTGTTTCCCTGATGCAGAGTAAACTCCCTGCTCTTTCATCGCTCTCTCCAAATAAGACAATTTGAAAATGATATGTTAATAAAACATGAATAAAGTAGTGTTTTGATTAGAAACAAATCTGATGAATGCTCACTCTCACCTTTCAGTGATGATGTGAGGGTTCCATATTCTTTTTCCTTTGATGAACAGTCTTTCCTGCTCTTTCCAAGAGGTGTCTCCTCTGAAGCAGAAGCAGCAGCAACAGCGCCCTCTGCAAAGAAAAGTCTAAAAAGCTTACAGCACCTGGTATTCCCAGGCGGTCTCCCATCCAAGTACTAACCAGGCCCGACCCTGCTTAGCTTCCGAGATCAGACGAGATCGGGCGTGTTCAGGGTGGTATGGCCGTAAGCGATTAACTCCACCCACAATACCTCCTTTATACATGTGAATCATCACCATCATCAATGGTTCTTCTGTTGCTTTGCAACCATAGCATCTTGATGTGTGGGTGGGTTGGGGGGGTCAATTGTTCCAAAATCAATCTCAAGGTGAAATTTTGTCATATCGTTGCAAGAAAAAAATCATTACAATTTTCAAAAATGACCTTCAGCAATATTGTCAGTGTTTCATATCCAGTTGTTTCCCTGATGCAGAGTAAACTCCCTGCTCTTTCATCGCTCTCTCCAAATAAGACAATTTGAAAATGATATGTTAATAAAACATGAATAAAGTAGTGTTTTGATTAGAAACAAATCTGATGAATGCTCACTCTCACCTTTCAGTGATGATGTGAGGGTTCCATATTCTTTTTCCTTTGATGAACAGTCTTTCCTGCTCTTTCCAAGAGGTGTCTCCTCTGAAGCAGAAGCAGCAGCAACAGCGCCCTCTGCAAAGAAAAGTCTAAAAAGCTTATAGCACCTGGTATTCCCAGGCGGTCTCCCATCCAAGTACTAACCAGGCCCGACCCTGCTTAGCTTCCGAGATCAGACGAGATCGGGCGTGTTCAGGGTGGTATGGCCGTAAGCGATTAACTCCACCCACAATACCTCCTTTATACATGTGAATCATCACCATCATCAATGGTTCTTCTGTTGCTTTGCAACCATAGCATCTTGATGTGTGGGTGGGTTGGGGGGGTCAATTGTTCCAAAATCAATCTCAAGGTGAAATTTTGTCATATCGTTGCAAGAAAAAAATCATTACAATTTTCAAAAATGACCTTCAGCAATATTGTCAGTGTTTCATATCCAGTTGTTTCCCTGATGCAGAGTAAACTCCCTGCTCTTTCATCGCTCTCTCCAAATAAGACAATTTGAAAATGATATGTTAATAAAACATGAATAAAGTAGTGTTTTGATTAGAAACAAATCTGATGAATGCTCACTCTCACCTTTCAGTGATGATGTGAGGGTTCCATATTCTTTTTCCTTTGATGAACAGTCTTTCCTGCTCTTTCCAAGAGGTGTCTCCTCTGAAGCAGAAGCAGCAGCAACAGCGCCCTCTGCAAAGAAAAGTCTAAAAAGCTTACAGCACCTGGTATTCCCAGGCGGTCTCCCATCCAAGTACTAACCAGGCCCGACCCTGCTTAGCTTCCGAGATCAGACGAGATCGGGCGTGTTCAGGGTGGTATGGCCGTAAGCGATTAACTCCACCCACAATACCTCCTTTATACATGTGAATCATCACCATCATCAATGGTTCTTCTGTTGCTTTGCAACCATAGCATCTTGATGTGTGGGTGGGTTGGGGGGGTCAATTGTTCCAAAATCAATCTCAAGGTGAAATTTTGTCATATCGTTGCAAGAAAAAAATCATTACAATTTTCAAAAATGACCTTCAGCAATATTGTCAGTGTTTCATATCCAGTTGTTTCCCTGATGCAGAGTAAACTCCCTGCTCTTTCATCGCTCTCTCCAAATAAGACAATTTGAAAATGATATGTTAATAAAACATGAATAAAGTAGTGTTTTGATTAGAAACAAATCTGATGAATGCTCACTCTCACCTTTCAGTGATGATGTGAGGGTTCCATATTCTTTTTCCTTTGATGAACAGTCTTTCCTGCTCTTTCCAAGAGGTGTCTCCTCTGAAGCAGAAGCAGCAGCAACAGCGCCCTCTGCAAAGAAAAGTCTAAAAAGCTTACAGCACCTGGTATTCCCAGGCGGTCTCCCATCCAAGTACTAACCAGGCCCGACCCTGCTTAGCTTCCGAGATCGGACAAGATCGGGCGTGTTCAGGGTGGTATGGCCGTAAGCGATTAACTCCACCCACAATACCTCCTTTATACATGTGAATCATCACCATCATCAATGGTTCTTCTGTTGCTTTGCAACCATAGCATCTTGATGTGTGGGTGGGTTGGGGGGGTCAATTGTTCCAAAATCAATCTCAAGGTGAAATTTTGTCATATCGTTGCAAGAAAAAAATCATTACAATTTTCAAAAATGACCTTCAGCAATATTGTCAGTGTTTCATATCCAGTTGTTTCCCTGATGCAGAGTAAACTCCCTGCTCTTTCATCGCTCTCTCCAAATAAGACAATTTGAAAATGATATGTTAATAAAACATGAATAAAGTAGTGTTTTGATTAGAAACAAATCTGATGAATGCTCACTCTCACCTTTCAGTGATGATGTGAGGGTTCCATATTCTTTTTCCTTTGATGAACAGTCTTTCCTGCTCTTTCCAAGAGGTGTCTCCTCTGAAGCAGAAGCAGCAGCAACAGCGCCCTCTGCAAAGAAAAGTCTAAAAAGCTTACAGCACCTGGTATTCCCAGGCGGTCTCCCATCCAAGTACTAACCAGGCCCGACCCTGCTTAGCTTCCGAGATCAGACGAGATCGGGCGTGTTCAGGGTGGTATGGCCGTAAGCGATTAACTCCACCCACAATACCTCCTTTATACATGTGAATCATCACCATCATCAATGGTTCTTCTGTTGCTTTGCAACCATAGCATCTTGATGTGTGGGTGGGTTGGGGGGGTCAATTGTTCCAAAATCAATCTCAAGGTGAAATTTTGTCATATCGTTGCAAGAAAAAAATCATTACAATTTTCAAAAATGACCTTCAGCAATATTGTCAGTGTTTCATATCCAGTTGTTTCCCTGATGCAGAGTAAACTCCCTGCTCTTTCATCGCTCTCTCCAAATAAGACAATTTGAAAATGATATGTTAATAAAACATGAATAAAGTAGTGTTTTGATTAGAAACAAATCTGATGAATGCTCACTCTCACCTTTCAGTGATGATGTGAGGGTTCTATATTCTTTTTCCTTTGATGAACAGTCTTTCCTGCTCTTTCCAAGAGGTGTCTCCTCTGAAGCAGAAGCAGCAGCAACAGCGCCCTCTGCAAAGAAAAGTCTAAAAAGCTTACAGCACCTGGTATTCCCAGGCGGTCTCCCATCCAAGTACTAACCAGGCCCGACCCTGCTTAGCTTCCGAGATCAGACGAGATCGGGCGTGTTCAGGGTGGTATGGCCGTAAGCGATTAACTCCACCCACAATACCTCCTTTATACATGTGAATCATCACCATCATCAATGGTTCTTCTGTTGCTTTGCAACCATAGCATCTTGATGTGTGGGTGGGTTGGGGGGGTCAATTGTTCCAAAATCAATCTCAAGGTGAAATTTTGTCATATCGTTGCAAGAAAAAAATCATTACAATTTTCAAAAATGACCTTCAGCAATATTGTCAGTGTTTCATATCCAGTTGTTTCCCTGATGCAGAGTAAACTCCCTGCTCTTTCATCGCTCTCTCCAAATAAGACAATTTGAAAATGATATGTTAATAAAACATGAATAAAGTAGTGTTTTGATTAGAAACAAATCTGATGAATGCTCACTCTCACCTTTCAGTGATGATGTGAGGGTTCCATATTCTTTTTCCTTTGATGAACAGTCTTTCCTGCTCTTTCCAAGAGGTGTCTCCTCTGAAGCAGAAGCAGCAGCAACAGCGCCCTCTGCAAAGAAAAGTCTAAAAAGCTTACAGCACCTGGTATTCCCAGGCGGTCTCCCATCCAAGTACTAACCAGGCCCGACCCTGCTTAGCTTCCGAGATCAGACGAGATCGGGCGTGTTCAGGGTGGTATGGCCGTAAGCGATTAACTCCACCCACAATACCTCCTTTATACATGTGAATCATCACCATCATCAATGGTTCTTCTGTTGCTTTGCAACCATAGCATCTTGATGTGTGGGTGGGTTGGGGGGGTCAATTGTTCCAAAATCAATCTCAAGGTGAAATTTTGTCATATCGTTGCAAGAAAAAAATCATTACAATTTTCAAAAATGACCTTCAGCAATATTGTCAGTGTTTCATATCCAGTTGTTTCCCTGATGCAGAGTAAACTCCCTGCTCTTTCATCGCTCTCTCCAAATAAGACAATTTGAAAATGATATGTTAATAAAACATGAATAAAGTAGTGTTTTGATTAGAAACAAATCTGATGAATGCTCACTCTCACCTTTCAGTGATGATGTGAGGGTTCCATATTCTTTTTCCTTTGATGAACAGTCTTTCCTGCTCTTTCCAAGAGGTGTCTCCTCTGAAGCAGAAGCAGCAGCAACAGCGCCCTCTGCAAAGAAAAGTCTAAAAAGCTTACAGCACCTGGTATTCCCAGGCGGTCTCCCATCCAAGTACTAACCAGGCCCGACCCTGCTTAGCTTCCGAGATCAGACGAGATCGGGCGTGTTCAGGGTGGTATGGCCGTAAGCGATTAACTCCACCCACAATACCTCCTTTATACATGTGAATCATCACCATCATCAATGGTTCTTCTGTTGCTTTGCAACCATAGCATCTTGATGTGTGGGTGGGTTGGGGGGGTCAATTGTTCCAAAATCAATCTCAAGGTGAAATTTTGTCATATCGTTGCAAGAAAAAAATCATTACAATTTTCAAAAATGACCTTCAGCAATATTGTCAGTGTTTCATATCCAGTTGTTTCCCTGATGCAGAGTAAACTCCCTGCTCTTTCATCGCTCTCTCCAAATAAGACAATTTGAAAATGATATGTTAATAAAACATGAATAAAGTAGTGTTTTGATTAGAAACAAATCTGATGAATGCTCACTCTCACCTTTCAGTGATGATGTGAGGGTTCCATATTCTTTTTCCTTTGATGAACAGTCTTTCCTGCTCTTTCCAAGAGGTGTCTCCTCTGAAGC
>NC_091097.1:23154232-23161732 GCF_024713975.1 Paralichthys olivaceus | reverse complement strand
CAAACTTGCTCTTTATCAGGTTGTTGTATATCCTGTTGTGCCTTAGCATGTAGTCAAAGTGTTCACATTCAGTCGTGTTCCACTTCACTCTCAGGTTGGTCCATATTTGCTTTGCATCCATGTTATTCATTACTTTGACCCACACTTTCTCTGCAGCCGGCCTCCTCAGTTCTTTCTCCCTCATACATTCATATATCATCCTTGTTTTTACATCCTTCAGACTCAACTTGCACTCCCCTTCCCCTACATACATATCTATTTCATCTTCTCCTCCGTTCACGTTCTCTCTCTCAATCATTTTCATCCATTCTTTGGGCATTGCTTTTTTTATTTTTTCTATGACCCCTTCAGCTGTACCCGGCCATATTTCATCCCCATTCCCCCTGACCTCATCTACAATCACCTGTGCCCTCATAAAACCCGGTGTGTACTCGTACACCATGTCCCTCACCTTCCTTATCCCTGCTCTCCATATTACCCTGTTAAAGATGGTCTCCCCCTCGACTGTGATTTTTGGATTTAAAAACGCTGGCTGCTCCCATACCTGCTTTACATTTTTGCATTCATACTTCACGAAACTCAGAAACTCTCCCCACGCTCCCAGCATCTCTTTGTAATAATCAGTCACTCTATCTAACATCCCTTTTTTCATTTTCATATACACTCCACTCTCACCACACCCTCCAGTTTTGTTGATAGCTTCTGTTAAACACACCTTCCACACCTGATCACTTTTATTCTTTAAGTATCTCACCATCATTTTCACCCTCAGTGCTTTTTTTTTTCTCTCTAAGTTAACCAGTTTCAGTCCCCCGTCTTCATACTCGTTTTCTAGTACTTCCCTTGCTATTCTAACCCCCTTCCCATCCCACAAAAAGTCACTCACCATCCCTCCCACTTCTTTCATCACTTTCTCAGGCACATCCATCACATTCATCACATACACCAGCTTGCTCATTATTAAACAATTTACTACAATTACCTTCCCTTTTAGCTTCAATCCTCTTCTCTTCCAAAACCCTAACGTCTTTCTAATCCTATTCACTATCCCCTCATACTGCCTATCTCTCCCTTCTTTCTCTTCTATCCCTAAATTTACACCTAACACCTTCATATACCCTTTGTTTTCCTTCATTCTGATCTCCTCCCTCTCTTCTCTGTTCTCCCCTATGTACATTATCTCTGATTTCTCTATGTTTACTTTTGCTCCTGATGCCCTACCATACTGCTCTACACTTTTTAAAACCTCTACTACACTTTCTTTGTCCCTAACTGTCACTGTTGTGTCGTCTGCATATTGATATAGCGTGCTCATCTGTCCACCCGGTAGTTCTATGCCCTTAATCCCTCTATTTTGCAATATTAGTGCCGCTAGCGGCTCTGCTGACAAGGCGTACAGCAGAGCCGATAGCGGACATCCCTGTCTAACTGATCTCTCTAATCTAAACTCCTCTGTCACTATCCCGTTTATTTTTATCTTACTCGCTGCTCTTTCATACATCCTCCTTATCCATCCTATCATCCTATTTCCAAAACCCACTTTATCTAATACCTTATATAAATACCCATGATCTACTCTGTCAAATGCTTTATTCAGATCCAAACTCGCTACTATCCCTATATTGTTCCCCTTCATGTGTGTGATGGTGTCCCTAATACTGCTTATTGTGTCGGCTATGTCTCTTCCTGGTATGCTATATGCTTGTGTGCTTCCCACCACCGTCCCTATAACCCCCTTTATCCTATTTGCTAACACCTTTGCTAGTATTTTATAATCACCATTTAACATTGTGAGTGGTCTGTAATTTTCTAATTTGTCCCTGCTCCCTTTTTTGTAAATTATACTAACTAGCCCTATTGTCATGCTGTGTGGCATCTCTCCCTTCTCTTCTATATACCTAAATAATCTATCTAACACTGGCACTAATTCTTCCTTAAACTCTATATAAAACTCTCCTATTATCCCATCTATCCCTGGACTTTTATTCCTGCCTAACTCATCTATTGCTTTCCCTATCTCTCCTTTAGTTATCTCTCCTTCACATCCTTCTCTATCCTCATCACTCAGCCTAGCTTCCATCTTTTCTATCACCTGCCTGCTACTCTCCTCATCTACTTCTTCTTTCTTAAATAACTCCCTATAGAATTCTCCTACTCTTTCCACTATCCCTACAAAGTCAGTTATTCTTTCCCCTCTCTTTCCCTCCACTTGCTCAAAATAATTATTCTTTTGCCTAACCTTCTCTAGCCCTAAGAAATAACCTGTACATTTTTCCCCCTCTACTACATCTCTTGCCTTACTTCTAATTATTGCTCCCTTGCACTTTCCCTGTTCTATCTCTTTCAGTTCATCTTTCTTCTTTATATATTCCCCCAAATCATACTTGCCATCCTCCTCAGCTTTCTTTTCCTCTTCTCTCAACTCCTCTTTTAACTTTTTTTCCTTCTCTCTCTGTGTTTTCCCCCTCTTCCTACTGTGTTTTATGCTCATGGTCCGTACTCCCTCTTTTACCCCTTCCCACCACCTCCCTATATCTTCCTCATACATCCTGTCATCCTTCTCCCACCTTATGTATTCTCTCACTTCTTTTTTATATTTTTCATCTCTCAGCAACTCCCCATTCATGCACCACAGTCCCCCTCCTCTTCTCTCTGTTTCCCTTCCTATTGTAAATTTTAGCACCTTGTGATCACTAATAGTTGTGATTTTGTAATCTATACCACTTATCCTTTCTGCTATGCCCTTTGTGCTCAATACTAAATCTATCCTACTCTGTTTTAATTTTCCCTTCACCACTTGCATTCGTGAGTACTCTCTCCCCTCAGGATTTCTTTCTCTCCATACATCACTCAGTCCTTTCACACTTTTAATCTTTTCTAACATTCCTCTCGATGTATCATTCTTAAAACACATGTTCTCCGCCACATCCAATTTCCCACACCACACATTAAAGTCTCCTACTATCATACAGTTGCCATCACACATTGTTCCCATTTTTTCAAACATCCTCTTTCTCTCTTTCTCCTCATTTGGTGCATGCACATTTATCAGTTTTATGTTTTCATTCCTATATTTAAATTTTATCCCTATCATCCTGCCATCTTCCCCATCGTCACACTTGCTCACATCCTCTATCACTCCTCTTTTTATTAAAATCGCTACCCCCCCTGCTTCCCCATAACCATTGCTTGCATACACATCTCCCAGCCATTCCTTCTCCACTTCTCTCATACTCCTTTCATCCCAGTGTGTCTCCTGGATACATATTATGTCACTTTTCCCCAATCCATACATCTGTTCTCTCTTACTTTTATTTCTTAGCCCTCTTGCATTAATTGATATTATTTCAATCATTATTATTATTAGGATGCTTAGTTTCATTTTTTGTTCTTATTTTTGCTTTTCTTATTCATCCTATTGTGCCTCTCTGTATTCTGTCGCTTCCTAATTTGCGTTATTTTCTCAGACAGTTCCATATCAGTTTCGGAATCTACCGTTTGTGACGCGTGTGACTCCTCACCGGCCTCTGTGGGAGTCGCTCCGTCCGTCACTTTCCTCCTCTCCCCCGTCTTGTCTTTTCCTCGCTTTTCTCCTCCTTCTCCTCCGTCTCCATGCCTGCCTTGTCCGCTCCGTCTTCCTTTCCTTCCGTTTTGTCCTTTTCCTCTGCCGTCGCCGCCCGCATCTTCTCTCCTCTCCTCCTGCCTGCGTCCACCTCTGCATCCTTTCCTTGCCTTTTCTCCTCGGTCTCCAGTTCTGCCTTGTCCGCTCCGTCTCTCTTTCCTTTCCTCGTCACCTTCCTCTCCGCCGGCTCCCTCTCTCCTCTCTCCTTGTCGGCGTCCACCTTCACCGCCTCCTCCGTCGCTCCATTCTTTTCCTCTCTCCCGTCGTCCTTCTGCACCTCTCCTGCTCCGCTCGTGCTCACCGGTCCCTCCTCAACTCCCTCGTCCACACTCTCCATGTCCTCCGTGTCTCTGTCCTCGCTGTTTTCACTCTCGCTCCCATCTCCGCTCTCATCCACCTCACTTTTTTCTCCTTCCGCCTCACTTTCCTTGCAGCTGCAGTTCTGATTTAGGTTTTTACACGTCTCACATCTTTTCTTCCCTTGGCTGCACTCCCTAGCAAAGTGTCCCTGAATTCCACATCTATGGCACTGGAACTCAGGGCACTCCCTCATTATGTGCCCGGGTTGGATGCACATCCTGCACACCCTGACCTGTTTGTCATGAATGACTCTAAAATATTCGCTCCCCAGTGCTGTTTCGAATTTAGTTGAATATGGCAATGACTGCACTTGGTTATTGAATCTCACTTTCATGAACCTAGTTCCATCTGCCACATTGGTTCCCGGCCACATCCTCCTCTTTATTGGTGATGCAGCCGAGACTCCCCACCCCTTCAATTTTTCCAGGATTTTTTCATCTCCTATATAAAAGGGGAGATTTAGAAATGACACTACCAGCTCATCGTTTGTGAGTTCCCTGGCGTGTATCCTGGTGTCCCCCATCTTAAATCCCTCCATGAGCCTGTCTTTCCCTCTCGGATGGCTCATGGACATCTCATACTTATTCCTGCCAATAAATCTGCACGCCACCAGCCCTCCACATAGCTCACGCACGCATCTCATGAGCTCCATTGCGCTGATCTCATTTTCTCCCTCCATTTCCACACTCACGGTCAACTTCCTTACCTCTCTCTCTGTGCTTTCGCCGCTCTGGCTCAGCACAACAGCGGGGGTAGCCGCGCTACTCATCCGCTCCGTGTTCTCCTCCACCGCTCCCTCCATGGGACCGGCAAAAGAAGCCCCCGTACAGTGCGTCGCTGTTACGGGGAGATATAACAATGTCAGCTATCACAACGCTAACGTCCGGTTGGATAGCTGCATACACACATAGAAAAAAGGAAAAAGGAAAAAGAAAAGTAGAAAAATAGAAAAATAGAAAAATAGAGAGATAGATCGTGAAGAAGTTGGAAAAAAAAGTACTGAGTAGGTCGTCCGTGGTGCTCTACTTCCGCGTCAAGCTGACGTCACTCCGTGGTGCGTTCAAGGGCGTTCGGGCTGGTTTGGCCGTAAGCGATTAACTCCACCCACAATACCTCCTTTATACATGTGAATCATCACCATCATCAATGGTTCTTCTGTTGCTTTGCAACCATAGCATCTTGATGTGTGGGTGGGTTGGGGGGGTCAATTGTTCCAAAATTAATCTCAAAGTGAAATTTTGTCATATCGTTGCAAGAAAAAAATCATTACAATTTTCAAAAATGACCTTCAGCAATATTGTCAGTGTTTCATATCCAGTTGTTTCCCTGATGCAAAGTAAACTCCCTGCTCTTTCATCGCTCTCTCCAAATAAGACAATTTGAAAATGATATGTTAATAAAACATGAATAAAGTAGTGTTTTGATTAGAAACAAATCTGATGAATGCTCACTCTGACCTTTCAGTGATGATGTGAGGGTTCCATATTCTTTTTCCTTTGATGAACAGTCTTTCCTGCTCTTTCCAAGAGGTGTCTCCTCTGAAGCAGAAGCAGCAGCAACAGCGCCCTCTGCAAAGAAAAGTCTAAAAAGCTTACAGCACCTGGTATTCCCAGGCGGTCTCCCATCCAAGTACTAACCAGGCCCGACCCTGCTTAGCTTCCGAGATCGGGAGTGTTCAGGGTGGTATGGCCGTAAGCAATTAACTCCACCCACAATACCTCCTTTATACATGTGAATCATCACCATCATCAATGGTTCTTCTGTTGCTTTGCAACCATAGCATCTTGAGGTGTGGGTGGGCGGGGGGGGGTCAATTGTTCCAAAATCAATCTCAAGGTGCAATATTGTCATATCGTTGCAAGAAAAAAATCATTACAATTTTCAAAAATGACCTTCAGCAATATTGTCAGTGTTTCATATCCAGTTGTTTCCTTGATGCAGAGTAAACTCCCTGCTCTTTCATCGCTCTCTCCAAATAAGACAATTTGAAAATGATATGTTAATAAAACATGAATAAAGTAGTGTTTTGATTAGAAACAAATCTGATGAATGCTCACTCTCACCAATGATGTGAGGGTTCCATATTCTTTTTTCCTTTGATGAACAGTCTTTCCTGCTCTTTCCAAGAGGTGTCTCCTCTGAAGCAGCAGCAACAGCGCCCTCTGCAAAGAAAAGTCTAAAAAGCTTACAGCACCTGGTATTCCCAGGCGGTCTCCCATCCAAGTACTAACCAGGCCCGACCCTGCTTAGCTTCCGAGATCGGACGAGATCGGGCGTGTTCAGGGTGGTATGGCCGTAAGCGATTAACTCCACCCACAATACCTCCTTTATACATGTGAATCATCACCATCATCAATGGTTCTTCTGTTGCTTTGCAACCATAGAATCTTGAGGTGTGGGTGGGCGGGGGGGGTCAATTGTTCCAAAATCAATCTCAAGGTGCAATATTGTCATATCGTTGCAAGAAAAAAATCATTACAATTTTCAAAAATGACCATCAGCAATATTGTCAGTGTTTCATATCCAGTTGTTTCCTTGATGCAGAGTAAACTCCCTGCTCTTTCATCGCTCTCTCCAAATAAGACAATTTGAAAATGATATGTTAATAAAACATGAATAAAGTAGTGTTTTGATTAGAAACAAATCTGATGAATGCTCACTCTCACCTTTCAGTGATGATGTGAGGGTTCCATATTCTTTTTCCTTTGATGAACAGTCTTTCCTGCTCTTTCCAAGAGGTGTCTCCTCTGAAGCAGCAGCAACAGCGCCCTCTGCAAAGAAAAGTCTAAAAAGCTTACAGCACCTGGTATTCCCAGGCGGTCTCCCATCCAAGTACTAACCAGGCCCGACCCTGCTTAGCTTCCAAGATCGGACGTGTTCAGGGTGGTATGGCCGTAAGCGATTAACTCCACCTGCAATACCTCCTTTATACATGTGAATCATCACCATCATCAATGGTTCTTCTGTTGCTTTGCAACCATAGCATCTTGATGTGTGGGTGGGTTGGGGGGGTCAATTGTTCCAAAATCAATCTCAAGGTGAAATTTTGTCATATCGTTGCAAGAAAAAAATCATTACAATTTTCAAAAATGACCTTCAGCAATATTGTCAGTGTTTCATATCCAGTTGTTTCCTTGATGCAGAGTAAACTCCCTGCTCTTTCATCGCTCTCTCCAAATAAGACAATTTGAAAATGATATGTTAATAAAACATGAATAAAGTAGTGTTTTGATTAGAAACAAATCTGATGAATGCTCACTCTCACCGATGATGTGAGGGTTCCATATTCTTTTTTCCTTTGATGAACAGTCTTTCCTGCTCTTTCCAAGAGGTGTCTCCTCTGAAGCAGCAGCAACAGCGCCCTCTGCAAAGAAAAGTCTAAAAAGCTTACAGCACCTGGTATTCCCAGGCGGTCTCCCATCCAAGTACTAACCAGGCCCGACCCTGCTTAGCTTCCGAGATCGGACGAGATCGGGCGTGTTCAGGGTGGTATGGCCATAAGCGATTAACTCCACCCA
>NC_091097.1:23141732-23146732 GCF_024713975.1 Paralichthys olivaceus | reverse complement strand
TTGATGCAGAGTAAACTCCCTGCTCTTTCATCGCTCTCTCCAAATAAGACAATTTGAAAATGATATGTTAATAAAACATGAATAAAGTAGTGTTTTGATTAGAAACAAATCTGATGAATGCTCACTCTCACCTTTCAGTGATGATGTGAGGGTTCCATATTCTTTTTTCCTTTGATGAACAGTCTTTCCTGCTCTTTCCAAGAGGTGTCTCCTCTGAAGCAGCAGCAACAGCGCCCTCTGCAAAGAAAAGTCTAAAAAGCTTACAGCACCTGGTATTCCCAGGCGGTCTCCCATCCAAGTACTAACCAGGCCCGACCCTGCTTAGCTTCCGAGATCAGACGAGATCGGGCGCGTTCAGGGTGGTATGGCCGTAAGCGATTAACTCCACCCACAATACCTCCTTTATACATGTGAATCATCACCATCATCAATGGTTCTTCTGTTGCTTTGCAACCATAGCATCTTGATGTGTGGGTGGGTTGGGGGGGTCAATTGTTCCAAAATCAATCTCAAGGTGAAATTTTGTCATATCGTTGCAAGAAAAAAATCATTACAATTTTCAAAAATGACCTTCAGCAATATTGTCAGTGTTTCATATCCAGTTGTTTCCCTGATGCAAAGTAAACTCCCTGCTCTTTCATCGCTCTCTCCAAATAAGACAATTTGAAAATGATATGTTAATAAAACATGAATAAAGTAGTGTTTTGATTAGAAACAAATCTGATGAATGCTCACTCTGACCTTTCAGTGATGATGTGAGGGTTCCATATTCTTTTTCCTTTGATGAACAGTCTTTCCTGCTCTTTCCAAGAGGTGTCTCCTCTGAAGCAGAAGCAGCAGCAACAGCGCCCTCTGCAAAGAAAAGTCTAAAAAGCTTACAGCACCTGGTATTCCCAGGCGGTCTCCCATCCAAGTACTAACCAGGCCCGACCCTGCTTAGCTTCCGAGATCGGGAGTGTTTTTTTTTTTTTTTTCTTTTATTATCAAAAATAGATTGAATTTACATTTTTTTTACATACATTTGTTTTTTACATCGTTCCTTTACATGTTTGCCTCTGTCAGGTCTTAACTTTTCACATGTATACATCACTCGATACAGGAAACACACAAATCAATAAAAGCAATAAAACCAACCAAAAACAAAAAGCCCCAAAACAAATCTTAACCAAAATCCATTCTCACCTCATTCACATCTCCATTCGTTATTTCTATGAAGGTGCTCCCGTCCACAAACCCTTTCTGAAAGTCGTCTTTCCCAATGTAGCTGTGCATCACTTTCACATCCCTTTCTGTCAAATTTTTAAAAACATTCCACACGTCACATTTTCTCCTTTCATACTGCGCAGTGTTTCTCCTTAGTTTCACTGCATATCGTGCGTGGCTCAGGACATAGTTTAACAGATTTACATTGCATCCTCTCTTTCTCTCCACCACGCCAAACAACCACAGCTTCTTCCATTCGCTCCTCCCCACAAAGTCTCCCTCCCAGCACCTATTTATTAACTCCCTTATTTTCCCAAAGTACACCCTTAGTTCCCCACATTCAACAAACTCATGCATACATGTCTCCACTCCCACTTCACATACGTCACATTCCTTTCCCACCTCCCGGTCAAACTTGCTCTTTATCAGGTTGTTGTATATCCTGTTGTGCCTTAGCATGTAGTCAAAGTGTTCACATTCAGTCGTGTTCCACTTCACTCTCAGATTGGTCCATATTTGCTTTGCATCCATGTTATTCATTACTTTGACCCACACTTTCTCTGCAGCCGGCCTCCTCAGTTCTTTCTCCCTCATACATTCATATATCATCCTTGTTTTTACATCCTTCAGACTCAACTTGCACTCCCCTTCCCCTACATACATATCTATTTCATCTTCTCCTCCGTTCACGTTCTCTCTCTCAATCATTACCATCCATTCTTTGGGCATTGCTTTTTTTATTTTTTCTATGACCCCTTCAGCTGTACCCGGCCATATTTCATCCCCATTCCCCCTGACCTCATCTACAATCACCTGTGCCCTCATAAAACCCGGTGTGTACTCGTACACCATGTCCCTCACCTTCCTTATCCCTGCTCTCCATATTACCCTGTTAAAGATGGTCTCCCCCTCCACTGTGATTTTTGGAGTTAAAAACGCTGGCTGCTCCCATACCTGCTTTACATTTTTGCATTCATACTTCACGAAACTCAGAAACTCTCCCCACGCTCCCAGCATCTCTTTGTAATAATCAGTCACTCCATCTAACATCCCTTTTTTCATTTTCATATACACTCCACTCTCACCACACCCTCCAGTTTTGTTGATAGCTTCTGTTAAACACACCTTCCACACCTGATCACTTTTATTCTTTAAGTATCTCACCATCATTTTCACCCTCAGTGCTTTTTTTTTTCTCTCTAAGTTAACCAGTTTCAGTCCCCCGTCTTCATACTCGTTTTCTAGTACTTCCCTTGCTATTCTAACCCCCTTCCCATCCCACAAAAAGTCACTCACCATCCCTCCCACTTCTTTCATCACTTTCTCAGGCACATCCATCACATTCATCACATACACCAGCTTGCTCATTATTAAACAATTTACTACAATTACCTTCCCTTTTAGCTTCAATCCTCTTCTCTTCCAAAACCCTAACGTCTTTCTAATCCTATTCACTATCCCCTCATACTGCCTATCTCTCCCTTCTTTCTCTTCTATCCCTAAATTTACACCTAACACCTTCATATACCCTTTGTTTTCCTTCATTCTGATCTCCTCCCTCTCTTCTCTGTTCTCCCCTATGTACATTATCTCTGATTTCTCTATGTTTACTTTTGCTCCTGATGCCCTACCATACTGCTCTACACTTTTTAAAACCTCTACTACACTTTCTTTGTCCCTAACTGTCACTGTTGTGTCGTCTGCATATTGATATAGCGTGCTCATCTGTCCACCCGGTAGTTCTATGCCCTTAATCCCTCTATTTTGCAATATTAGTGCCGCTAGCGGCTCTGCTGACAAGGCGTACAGCAGAGCCGATAGCGGACATCCCTGTCTAACTGATCTCTCTAATCTAAACTCCTCTGTCACTATCCCGTTTATTTTTATCTTACTCGCTGCTCTTTCATACATCCTCCTTATCCATCCTATCATCCTATTTCCAAAACCCACTTTATCTAATACCTTATATAAATACCCATGATCTACTCTATCAAATGCTTTATTCAGATCCAAACTCGCTACTATCCCTATTTTGTTCCCCTTCATGTGTGTGATGGTGTCCCTAATACTGCTTATTGTGTCGGCTATGTCTCTTCCTGGTATGCTATATGCTTGTGTGCTTCCCACCACCGTCCCTATAACCCCCTTTATCCTATTTGCTAACACCTTTGCTAGTATTTTATAATCACCATTTAACATTGTGAGTGGTCTGTAGTTTTCTAATTTGTCCCTGCTCCCTTTTTTGTAAATTATACTAACTAGCCCTATTGTCATGCTGTGTGGCATCTCTCCCTTCTCTTCTATATACCTAAATAATCTATCTAACACTGGCACTAATTCTTCCTTAAACTCTATATAAAACTCTCCTATTATCCCATCTATCCCTGGACTTTTATTCCTGCCTAACTCATCTATTGCTTTCCCTATCTCTCCTTTAGTTATCTCTCCTTCACATCCTTCTCTATCCTCATCACTCAGCCTAGCTTCCATCTTTTCTATCACCTGCCTGCTACTCTCCTCATCTACTTCTTCTTTCTTAAATAACTCCCTATAGAATTCTCCTACTCTTTCCACTATCCCTACAAAGTCAGTTATTCTTTCCCCTCTCTTTCCCTCCACTTGCTCAAAATAATTATTCTTTTGCCTTACCTTCTCTAGCCCTAAGAAATAACCTGTACATTTTTCCCCCTCTACTACATCTCTTGCCTTACTTCTAATTATTGCTCCCTTGCACTTTCCCTGTTCTATCTCTTTCAGTTCATCTTTCTTCTTTATATATTCCCCCAAATCATACTTGCCATCCTCCTCAGCTTTCTTTTCCTCTTCTCTCAACTCCTCTTTTAACTTTTTTTCCTTCTCTCTCTGTGTTTTCCCCCTCTTCCTACTGTGTTTTATGCTCATGGTCCGTACTCCCTCTTTTACCCCTTCCCACCACCTCCCTATATCTTCCTCATACATCCTGTCATCCTTCTCCCACCTTATGTATTCTCTCACTTCTTTTTTATATTTTTCATCTCTCAGCAACTCCCCATTCATGCACCACAGTCCCCCTCCTCTTCTCTTTGTCCCCCCCCCTATTGTAAATTTTAACTCCTTATGATCACTATACGTTGTGGTTCTATATTCTATTTCTTTTATCCTTTCTGCTATGCTTTTTGTGCTTAATACTAAATCTATCCTACTCTGTTTTAATTCCCCTTTTACCAGTTGTGTTCTTGAGAACGCTCTCCTCTCTGGATTTCTTTCTCTCCATACGTCACTCAGTCCTTTCATACTTTTTAATTTTTTTAATACCTCTCTTGTTGTGTCATTTTTAAAGTGCATGTTTGTTGACACGTCCAGTTTCTCACACCACACATTGAAGTCCCCCACAATCATGCAGTTGTCATCACACATTGTTCCCATCTTTTCAATCATCACCTTTCTTTCTTTCTCCTCATTCGGCATATACACATTTACCAGCTTCATTTCCTCATTCTTATATTCAAATTTGATCCCTATCATCCTCCCATCTCCCTCATCTTCACACCTTCTTACATTCCCTATCACTCCTTTTTTTGTTAATATTGCTACACCCCTCGCATTCCCATCTCCATTATTTGCAAATACTTCTCCCCTCCATTCATCCTCCACCTCTTTCATACATCTCTCATTCCAGTGTGTTTCCTGTAAGCATATTATGTCATAATTACTCTTCCCATATATCTGATGTCTTTTGTTTTTGTTCTTTAGCCCCCTTGCATTTATTGAAATTATTGTTAACATTATTATTATTTTTACTTTCATTTTGTTATTTC
>NC_091097.1:23129232-23131732 GCF_024713975.1 Paralichthys olivaceus | reverse complement strand
AAAAGGTATGTTACAATCACTTTGGCTTATATTTCCGACGTACATTATTTCAGTTTTGTCTATATTTACTTTAGCCCCTGCTGCTCTCCCATATACTTCCATTTTTCCCATTATCCTTTTCACGCTATTCATATTTTTTACCATACAAGTGGTGTCATCAGCATATTGCTGTATTTTGCTTTCACCTCCATTTGGCAATTTTATCCCCTCTATTTTCTTATCCTTCTTTATCATTTCCGCGAGACTTTCTGCAGTTAAGCTGTAAAGTACTGCCGATAGCGGGCACCCTTGCCTCACAGATCTCTCCAATGGAAAAGGATCCGTTATAGCTCCATTTATTTTTATCCTACTCTTTGCATTTTTGTACAATAATTTAATCCAGTTGATTATTCTTTGCCCAAAACCAAATTTTTCTAATGTGCAAAATAAAAAACTATGCTCAACCCTATCGAAAGCTTTATCAAGGTCCATACTTAAAATAATTCCACCATCCTTCCCCATGCATTCAATTGTGTCCCTTATTGTGCAAATAATGTCCGATATGTCCCTCCCTGGTATCCCGTACGCCTGTGTTGGTGCTATGATTGTTGGTGCTGCTGTTTTTATTCTGTTTACTAATACTTTTGCTAAAATCTTGTAATCTGTGTTTAGTACAGTTAGCGGCCTATAGTTTTCCAGTTTTCTTTTGCTTCCCTTATTTTTATATATGATCGTTATTAGTCCTGTTGCCAGCGACTCTGGTACCTCCTGCTCCTTCTCCATCTCTGCATAAATTATGCTTAAAATTGGGAGCAGCTCGTCGATAAATGTTTTATAAAATTCACTTGTAAGGCCATCTGTTCCCGGACTTTTATTGGTATTTAATGACATTATTGATTCTTTTATTTCTATGACTTTGATGTTGTCATCACACATACTTTTCTCATCATTTGTTATCGTTTTCTTAATATTACCTAATACTGTAATTCTATCTTCCTCCTTTGCAATTCCTTTTTTGTATAGATTTTTATAAAATGTCCCAACATTTCCAATAATGTCTACAAAATCATTTACTATCTCTCCATTTTCATTTTCTAACTCTTCAATATATACCCTCTCCTGTTTCCTTTTTTCTAATCCCAAAAAATATCCTGTGCATCTCTCCCCCTTCATCGCATATTTCTCCCTACTCCTTGTTATTGCCCCCATACATTTATTCTGTTCATAAACGTCCAGTTTGGATTTCACCTTTATGTATTGTTCTATGCTATGTTTTGGATCCTTATCAATTCTTTCTGCCTCTTCTGCCAGCTCATCCTTCAACCATTTTATTTTCTCTCTTTCTTTAAAAGCCCGGACCTTTGCATATCTAATACTTATTGTCCTTATCTTTTGCTTCAGTCTTTCCCACCATAATCCCTTGCTTCTGCATATGTCTATGTTATTTTTTCCATTCTCTATGCAGGCCACTATTTTCTTTCTATATCCCTCTTCCTCTAGGAGAGTATTGTTTAGGCACCACACTCCTCCTCCCCTTCTCTCTATCCCAGTACCAACCTCTATTGACAGGATTGCATGGTCACTGAATGATGTGAATTCATACACCATATTTTTTATAAATTTAACCATTGTCTGATGTGCTATACATAAGTCTATCCTGCTTTGTTTTAGTTCCCCCATTACTATTTGCCTTCTTGAGTATTCTCTCCTGTTTGGGTTTTCGTTCCTCCATACATCAATTAATTGTTTTTCCTCCAATGTTTTCAGAAAAATCTTTCTTGAAGTATCATTTTTTAATTGCTTCCCTCTTGCCACATCCAACCTTGTACTTTTTAAATTAAAATCTCCCACTATTATACAGTTTCCCACACACCATTTTCCTAAATCCAAGAAAAAAACCTTCCTGTCTGCTTCTATATTTGGTGCATATATATTAATTATTCGGTACTCTATCTTTTTGTATTTAAATTCTATGATTATGGCTCTTCCTTCTTTTCCTTTGTAGATTTCTTTGAGGTTTTCTACAGCATTATTTCTTATCAGGATTGCTACCCCACATGATTTATCCGTACCATGGTTTGTATACATAATGTCTTTCCATTTTGTTTTTATATCTTCCATGATCTGGTCTGTCCAGTTCGTTTCTTGCAGACATAATATGTCATTATTTCTACATTTATTTAATAGTTTTTCAAATTTGCTTTGATTTCTTAGCCCATTTGTGTTGAATGAAATCAAGCTTAACATTAAACATATAATTATGGTTTCATTCCCAACCTTCATTTTGTCCTTCTTTCCTCCTTCTTCCTCCTTTTCTCCTCAGCTCGGAGCACAGCTTTCCTTTTCTTTGTGGTCCCCTCCGCCTTTCGTTCCTTCTGCGGTCTGGTTACACTCTCTTCCTCTGAAATATCCTCGATAACCATGAAGTCCATCGCAGTTTCCCTCTCGTCTCGATTTCCTTCTCCATGCTGCTTTACTCCAATGTCGCCGGTTCCGTCTGCTGGAGTCTTTTCACGGGGAG
>NC_091097.1:23049232-23114232 GCF_024713975.1 Paralichthys olivaceus | reverse complement strand
TTAATCTCCTCGGCTTCCACGCATTTAATGTGTTTTTCACTTTATTTATTACCCCATTCCATGTCTCATCTCTCGCCTCCTTTTCTTTCCCTCCCATATTTATCCCCAATATTTTCATATAGTCCTTTGAGATTCTAAAAGGTATGTTACAATCACTTTGGCTTATATTTCCGACGTACATTATTTCAGTTTTGTCTATGTTTACTTTAGCCCCTGCTGCTCTCCCATATACTTCCATTTTTCCCATTATCCTTTTCACGCTATTCATATTTTTTACCATACAAGTGGTGTCATCAGTATATTGCTGTATTTTGCTTTCACCTCCATTTGGCAATTTTATCCCCTCTATGTTCTCATCCTTCTTTATCATTTCCGCGAGACTTTCTGCAGTTAAGCTGTAAAGTACTGCCGATAGCGGGCACCCTTGCCTCACAGATCTCTCCAATGGAAAAGGATCCGTTATAGCTCCATTTATTTTTATCCTACTCTTTGCATTTTTGTACAATAATTTAATCCAGTTGATTATTCTTTGCCCAAAACCAAATTTTTCTAATGTGCAAAATAAAAAACTATGCTCAACCCTATCGAAAGCTTTATTAAGGTCCATACTTAAAATAATTCCACCATCCTTCCCCATGCATTCAATTGTGTCCCTTATTGTGCAAATAATGTCCGATATGTCCCTCCCTGGTATCCCGTACGCCTGTGTTGGTGCTATGATTGTTGGTGCTGTTGTTTTTATTCTGTTTACTAATACTTTTGCTAAAATCTTGTAATCTGTGTTTAGTACAGTTAGCGGCCTATAGTTTTCCAGTTTTCTTTTGCTTCCCTTATTTTTATATATGATCGTTATTAGTCCTGTTGCCAGCGACTCTGGTACCTCCTGCTCCTTCTCCATCTCTGCATAAATTATGCTTAAAATTGGGAGCAGCTCGTCGATAAATGTTTTATAAAATTCACTTGTAAGGCCATCTGTTCCCGGACTTTTATTGGTATTTAATGACATTATTGATTCTTTTATTTCTATGACTTTGATGTTGTCATCACACTTACTTTTCTCATCATTTGTTATCGTTTTCTTAATATTACCTAATACTGTAATTCTATCTTCCTCCTTTGCAATTCCTTTTTTGTATAGATTTTTATAAAATGTCCCAACATTTCCAATAATGTCTACAAAATCATTTACTATCTCTCCATTTTCATTTTCTAACTCTTCTATATATACCCTCTCCTGTTTCCTTTTTTCTAATCCCAAAAAATATCCTGTGCATCTCTCCCCCTTCATCGCATATTTCTCCCTACTCCTTGTTATTGCCCCCATACATTTATTCTGTTCATAAACGTCCAGTTTGGATTTCACCTTTATGTATTGTTCTATGCTATGTTTTGGATCCTTATCAATTCTTTCTGCCTCTTCTGCCAGCTCATCCTTCAACCATTTTATTTTCTCTCTTTCTTTAAAAGCCCGGACCTTTGCATATCTAATACTTATTGTCCTTATCTTTTGCTTCAGTCTTTCCCACCATAATCCCTTGCTTCTACATATGTCTATGTTATTTTTTCCATTCTCTATGCAGGCCACTATTTTCCTTCTATATCCCTCTTCCTCTAGGAGAGTATTGTTTAGGCACCACACTCCTCCTCCCCTTCTCTCTATCCCAGTACCAACCTCTATTGACAGGATTGCATGGTCACTGAATGATGTGAATTTATACACCATATTTTTTATAAATTTAACCATTGTCTGATGTGCTATACATAAGTCTATCCTGCTTTGTTTTAATTCCCCCATTACTATTTGCCTTCTT
Source organism: Paralichthys olivaceus (assembly GCF_024713975.1). Lineage (NCBI taxonomy): Eukaryota > Metazoa > Chordata > Actinopteri > Pleuronectiformes > Paralichthyidae > Paralichthys > Paralichthys olivaceus. The sequence continues at coordinate 23,112,421 of NC_091097.1, read as the reverse complement.
GAGTATTCTCTCCTGTTTGGGTTTTCGTTCCTCCATACATCAATTAATTGTTTTTCCTCCAATGTTTTCAGAAAAATCTTTCTTGAAGTATCATTTTTTAATTGCTTCCCTCTTGCCACATCCAACCTTGTACTTTTTAAATTAAAATCTCCCACTATTATACAGTTTCCCACACACCATTTTCCTAAATCCAAGAAAAAAACCTTCCTGTCTGCTTCTATATTTGGTGCATATATATTAATTATTCGGTACTCTATCTTTTTGTATTTAAATTCTATGATTATGGCTCTTCCTTCTTTTCCTTTGTAGATTTCTTTGAGGTTTTCTACAGCATTATTTCTTATCAGGATTGCTACCCCACATGATTTATCCGTACCATGGTTTGTATACATAATGTCTTTCCATTTTGTTTTTATATCTTCCATGATCTGGTCTGTCCAGTTCGTTTCTTGCAGACATAATATGTCATTATTTCTACATTTATTTAATAGTTTTTCAAATTTGCTTTGATTTCTTAGCCCATTTGTGTTGAATGAAATCAAGCTTAACATTAAACATATAATTATGGTTTCATTCCCAACCTTCATTTTGTCCTTCTCTCCTCCTTCTTCCTCCTTTGCTCCTCAGCTTGGAGCACAGCTTTCCTTTTCTTTGTGGTCCCCTCCGCCTTTCGTTCCTTCTGCGGTCTGGTTACACTCTCTTCCTCTGAAATACCCTCGATAACCATGAAGTCCATCGCAGTTTCCCTCTCGTCTCGATTTCCTTCTCCATGCTGCTTTACTCCAATGCCGCCGGTTCCGTCTGCTGGAGTCTTTTCACGGGGAGCCTTCTCTCCACTCGATTCCTCTCCGGACCGGCTCTCCTCCTGCCCTGTAGTTTCCACCACGTCTCCTGCTGCGACGTCCCTCCAGGTTTGCCGTTCTTGGTTCTGCACCTTGGACTCCACCCCGCTCTCTGGGACGCCCCCTGGGTCTCCCTCCGTCTGCATGTCGTCATCGTCGCTTTCCTCTGTCTCCTCCTTCTCGCTGTCAGTGCTGTTGCCCTCCTCCTCCACATCGACATCTTCTCTCTCCGCTGCTTTTGGCACACACTCCCTTGCATAGTGTCCCTGTTCTTTACATCTGTGACATCTGAATTCTGGGCATTCTCTGAAGATGTGACCCGGTTGTATACATAGTCTGCATACTTTCCCCTGTCCGTCATGGATCACGCGAAAGTATTCTCCCCCCACTAGTGTTTCAAACTTGGTTGAGTAGGGTAACGATTTCACTGTTTCAGTGAACCGGACCTTCAAGAACCTGGTTCCATCGGCTACGTCCGTTCCTGGCCACATTCTTCTTTTGATTGGCGAGATTGCCTTAACTCCCCATTCTGCAAGTTTTAAAAGAATGACACGATCCACAATGTACGTCGGCAAGTTTAGAAATGATACCACTAGTTCGTCATTTCTAATTTCTTTTGCAAAAATCGTGCTCTTCTTTATTCTAATCCCATCTAACAGTTTATCCTTCCCTTCAACATTGTCCATTGTTATTTCATATTTCTTGGGCGTGGTAAAACGGCATCCAATCACCACCCCGCACGTTTTTTTAACTTCACTCAAAAGTTCCATCATAGTCACCATCTCATCTCCAATGATCTCTACCGCCAAGGTAAGCGCCCTCTCAAATTTCTTTTCTGTGCTTGGAAGAGGCTCCGAGGTACTTTTACTGCTGTCCGTGATCCTTCTCGTGGTCGTTTCCTTTCCAATGTGGGCATTCTTTGTCGGTTGCTGCATCTTGCCGTTGTCAATGATCCTGCAGGTGGTCGTGGTCTTTCCCTGGTCAGTATTCTTAGGCGATCTCTGCTCCATGCCGTTTTCCATATTCTTTGTCGTTGTGCTTGCCGGTCCGCTGTCAGCTGCCATGAGATCTGTCCTACTCCTCTCTACTCGCTCTCTCCTCTCTTTGACGTCACTCATTCAAAACACACACACCCTCAAAAAAAGAGATGTTCCCCCGAACAGCAAGCTGCTGGGGGAATAAAATCGAACACAAAAAGTAAAAAACACTCTCACTCACTTTCAATCTAGCCCAAAACAAAAAACAAAAGAATTCCTCCTGCTCTCTCCACCTGCTCTCTCTGCTCCTTCACTGCCTGGTTGCACACCTGAACGCAATCAGACGTGATCGGGCGTGTTCAGGGTGGTATGGCCGTAAGCGATTAACTCCACCCACAATACCTCCTTTATACATGTGAATCATCACCATCATCAATGGTTCTTCTGTTGCTTTGCAACCATAGAATCTTGATGTGTGGGTGGGTTGGGGGGGTCAATTGTTCCAAAATCAATCTCAAGGTGCAATTTTGTCATATCGTTGCAAGAAAAAAATCATTACAATTTTCAAAAATGATCTTCAGCAATATTGTCAGTGTTTCATATCCAGTTGTTTCCTTGATGCAGAGTAAACTCCCTGCTCTTTCATCGCTCTCTCCAAATAAGACAATTTGAAAATGATATGTTAATAAAACATGAATAAAGTAGTGTTTTGATTAGAAACAAATCTGATGAATGCTCACTCTCACCTTTCAGTGATGATGTGAGGGTTCCATATTCTTTTTTCCTTTGATGAACAGTCTTTCCTGCTCTTTCCAAGAGGTGTCTCCTCTGAAGCAGCAGCAACAGCGCCCTCTGCAAAGAAAAGTCTAAAAAGCTTACAGCACCTGGTATTCCCAGGCGGTCTCCCATTCAAGTACTAACCAGGCCCGACCCTGCTTAGCTTCCGAGATCGGACGAGATCGGGCATGTTCAGGGTGGTATGGCCGTAAGCGATTAACTCCACCCACAATACCTCCTTTATACATGTGAATCATCACCATCATCAATGGTTCTTCTGTTGCTTTGCAACCATAGCATCTTGAGGTGTGGGTGGGCGGGAGGGTCAATTGTTCCGAAATCAATCTCAAGGTGCAATTTTGTCATATCGTTGCAAGAAAAAAATCATTACAATTTTCAAAAATGACCTTCAGCAATATTGTCAGTGTTTCATATCCAGTTGTTTCCCTGATGCAGAGTAAACTCCCTGCTCTTTCATCGCTCTCTCCAAATAAGACAATTTGAAAATGATATGTTAATAAAACATGAATAAAGTAGTGTTTTGATTAGAAACAAATCTGATGAATGCTCACTTTCACCTTTCAGTGATGATGTGAGGGTTCCATATTCTTTTTTCCTTTGATGAACAGTCTTTCCTGCTCTTTCCAAGAGGTGTCTCCTCTGAAGCAGCAGCAACAGCACCCTCTGCAAAGAAAAGTCTAAAAAGCTTACAGCACCTGGTATTCCCAGGCGGTCTCCCATTCAAGTACTAACCAGGCCCTACCCTGCTTAGCTTCCGAGATCAGACGAGATCGGGCGTGTTCAGGGTGGTATGGCCGTAAACGATTAACTCCACCCACAATACCTCCTTTATACATGTGAATCATCACCATCATCAATGGTTCTTCTGTTGCTTTGCAACCATAGCATCTTGAGGTGTGGGTGGGCGGGAGGGTCAATTGTTCCAAAATCAATCTCAAGGTGCAATTTTGTCATATCGTTGCAAGAAAAAAATCATTACAATTTTCAAAAATGACCTTCAGCAATATTGTCAGTGTTTCATATCCAGTTGTTTCCCTGATGCAGAGTAAACTCCCTGCTCTTTCATCGCTCTCTCCAAATAAGACAATTTGAAAATGATATGTTAATAAAACATGAATAAAGTAGTGTTTTGATTAGAAACAAATCTGATGAATGCTCACTTTCACCTTTCAGTGATGATGTGAGGGTTCCATATTCTTTTTTCCTTTGATGAACAGTCTTTCCTGCTCTTTCCAAGAGGTGTCTCCTCTGAAGCAGCAGCAACAGCGCCCTCTGCAAAGAAAAGTCTAAAAAGCTTACAGCACCTGGTATTCCCAGGCGGTCTCCCATTCAAGTACTAACCAGGCCCGACCCTGCTTAGCTTCCGAGATCGGACGAGATCGGGCGTGTTCAGGGTGGTATGGCCGTAAGCGATTAACTCCACCCACAATACCTCCTTTATACATGTGAATCATCACCATCATCAATGGTTCTTCTGTTGCTTTGCAACCATAGCATCTTGAGGTGTGGGTGGGCGGGGCGGTCAATTGTTCCAAAATCAATCTCAAGGTGCAATTTTGTCATATCGTTGCAAGAAAAAAATCATTACAATTTTCAAAAATGACCTTCAGCAATATTGTCAGTGTTTCATATCCAGTTGTTTCCCTGATGCAGAGTAAACTCCCTGCTCTTTCATCGCTCTCTCCAAATAAGACAATTTGAAAATGATATGTTAATAAAACATGAATAAAGTAGTGTTTTGATTAGAAACAAATCTGATGAATGCTCACTTTCACCTTTCAGTGATGATGTGAGGGTTCCATATTCTTTTTTCCTTTGATGAACAGTCTTTCCTGCTCTTTCCAAGAGGTGTCTCCTCTGAAGCAGCAGCAACAGCACCCTCTGCAAAGAAAAGTCTAAAAAGCTTACAGCACCTGGTATTCCCAGGCGGTCTCCCATTCAAGTACTAACCAGGCCCTACCCTGCTTAGCTTCCAAGATCGGACGAGATCGGGCGTGTTCAGGGTGGTATGGCCGTAAACGATTAACTCCACCCACAATACCTCCTTTATACATGTGAATCATCACCATCATCAATGGTTCTTCTGTTGCTTTGCAACCATAGCATCTTGAGGTGTGGGTGGGCGGGAGGGTCAATTGTTCCAAAATCAATCTCAAGGTGCAATTTTGTCATATCGTTGCAAGAAAAAAATCATTACAATTTTCAAAAATGACCTTCAGCAATATTGTCAGTGTTTCATATCCAGTTGTTTCCCTGATGCAGAGTAAACTCCCTGCTCTTTCATCGCTCTCTCCAAATAAGACAATTTGAAAATGATATGTTAATAAAACATGAATAAAGTAGTGTTTTGATTAGAAACAAATCTGATGAATGCTCACTTTCACCTTTCAGTGATGATGTGAGGGTTCCATATTCTTTTTTCCTTTGATGAACAGTCTTTCCTGCTCTTTCCAAGAGGTGTCTCCTCTGAAGCAGCAGCAACAGCACCCTCTGCAAAGAAAAGTCTAAAAAGCTTACAGCACCTGGTTATCCCAGGCGGTCTCCCATTCAAGTACTAACCAGGCCCTACCCTGCTTAGCTTCCGAGATCGGACGAGATCGGGCGTGTTCAGGGTGGTATGGCCGTAAACGATTAACTCCACCCACAATACCTCCTTTATACATGTGAATCATCACCATCATCAATGGTTCTTCTGTTGCTTTGCAACCATAGCATCTTGAGGTGTGGGTGGGCGGGAGGGTCAATTGTTCCAAAATCAATCTCAAGGTGCAATTTTGTCATATCGTTGCAAGAAAAAAATCATTACAATTTTCAAAAATGACCTTCAGCAATATTGTCAGTGTTTCATATCCAGTTGTTTCCCTGATGCAGAGTAAACTCCCTGCTCTTTCATCGCTCTCTCCAAATAAGACAATTTGAAAATGATATGTTAATAAAACATGAATAAAGTAGTGTTTTGATTAGAAACAAATCTGATGAATGCTCACTTTCACCTTTCAGTGATGATGTGAGGGTTCCATATTCTTTTTTCCTTTGATGAACAGTCTTTCCTGCTCTTTCCAAGAGGTGTCTCCTCTGAAGCAGCAGCAACAGCGCCCTCTGCAAAGAAAAGTCTAAAAAGCTTACAGCACCTGGTATTCCCAGGCGGTCTCCCATTCAAGTACTAACCAGGCCCGACCCTGCTTAGCTTCCGAGATCGGACGAGATCGGGCGTGTTCAGGGTGGTATGGCCGTAAGCGATTAACTCCACCCACAATACCTCCTTTATACATGTGAATCATCACCATCATCAATGGTTCTTCTGTTGCTTTGCAACCATAGCATCTTGAGGTGTGGGTGGGCGGGAGGGTCAATTGTTCCAAAATCAATCTCAAGGTGCAATTTTGTCATATCGTTGCAAGAAAAAAATCATTACAATTTTCAAAAATGACCTTCAGCAATATTGTCAGTGTTTCATATCCAGTTGTTTCCCTGATGCAGAGTAAACTCCCTGCTCTTTCATCGCTCTCTCCAAATAAGACAATTTGAAAATGATATGTTAATAAAACATGAATAAAGTAGTGTTTTGATTAGAAACAAATCTGATGAATGCTCACTTTCACCTTTCAGTGATGATGTGAGGGTTCCATATTCTTTTTTCCTTTGATGAACAGTCTTTCCTGCTCTTTCCAAGAGGTGTCTCCTCTGAAGCAGCAGCAACAGCACCCTCTGCAAAGAAAAGTCTAAAAAGCTTACAGCACCTGGTATTCCCAGGCGGTCTCCCATTCAAGTACTAACCAGGCCCTACCCTGCTTAGCTTCCAAGATCGGACGAGATCGGGCGTGTTCAGGGTGGTATGGCCGTAAACGATTAACTCCACCCACAATACCTCCTTTATACATGTGAATCATCACCATCATCAATGGTTCTTCTGTTGCTTTGCAACCATAGCATCTTGAGGTGTGGGTGGGCGGGAGGGTCAATTGTTCCAAAATCAATCTCAAGGTGCAATTTTGTCATATCGTTGCAAGAAAAAAATCATTACAATTTTCAAAAATGACCTTCAGCAATATTGTCAGTGTTTCATATCCAGTTGTTTCCCTGATGCAGAGTAAACTCCCTGCTCTTTCATCGCTCTCTCCAAATAAGACAATTTGAAAATGATATGTTAATAAAACATGAATAAAGTAGTGTTTTGATTAGAAACAAATCTGATGAATGCTCACTTTCACCTTTCAGTGATGATGTGAGGGTTCCATATTCTTTTTTCCTTTGATGAACAGTCTTTCCTGCTCTTTCCAAGAGGTGTCTCCTCTGAAGCAGCAGCAACAGCGCCCTCTGCAAAGAAAAGTCTAAAAAGCTTACAGCACCTGGTATTCCCAGGCGGTCTCCCATTCAAGTACTAACCAGGCCCGACCCTGCTTAGCTTCCGAGATCGGACGAGATCGGGCGTGTTCAGGGTGGTATGGCCGTAAGCGATTAACTCCACCCACAATACCTCCTTTATACATGTGAATCATCACCATCATCAATGGTTCTTCTGTTGCTTTGCAACCATAGCATCTTGAGGTGTGGGTGGGCGGGAGGGTCAATTGTTCCAAAATCAATCTCAAGGTGCAATTTTGTCATATCGTTGCAAGAAAAAAATCATTACAATTTTCAAAAATGACCTTCAGCAATATTGTCAGTGTTTCATATCCAGTTGTTTCCCTGATGCAGAGTAAACTCCCTGCTCTTTCATCGCTCTCTCCAAATAAGACAATTTGAAAATGATATGTTAATAAAACATGAATAAAGTAGTGTTTTGATTAGAAACAAATCTGATGAATGCTCACTTTCACCTTTCAGTGATGATGTGAGGGTTCCATATTCTTTTTTCCTTTGATGAACAGTCTTTCCTGCTCTTTCCAAGAGGTGTCTCCTCTGAAGCAGCAGCAACAGCGCCCTCTGCAAAGAAAAGTCTAAAAAGCTTACAGCACCTGGTATTCCCAGGCGGTCTCCCATTCAAGTACTAACCAGGCCCGACCCTGCTTAGCTTCCGAGATCGGACGAGATCGGGCGTGTTCAGGGTGGTATGGCCGTAAGCGATTAACTCCACCCACAATACCTCCTTTATACATGTGAATCATCACCATCATCAATGGTTCTTCTGTTGCTTTGCAACCATAGCATCTTGAGGTGTGGGTGGGCGGGAGGGTCAATTGTTCCAAAATCAATCTCAAGGTGCAATTTTGTCATATCGTTGCAAGAAAAAAATCATTACAATTTTCAAAAATGACCTTCAGCAATATTGTCAGTGTTTCATATCCAGTTGTTTCCCTGATGCAGAGTAAACTCCCTGCTCTTTCATCGCTCTCTCCAAATAAGACCATTTGAAAATGATATGTTAATAAAACATGAATAAAGTAGTGTTTTGATTAGAAACAAATCGGATGAATGCTCACTCTCACCTTTCAGTGATGATGTGAGGGTTCCATATTCTTTTTTCCTTTGATGAACAGTCTTTCCTGCTCTTTCCAAGAGGTGTCTCCTCTGAAGCAGCAGCAACAGCGCCCTCTGCAAAGAAAAGTCTAAAAAGCTTACAGCACCTGGTATTCCCAGGCGGTCTCCCATTCAAGTACTAACCAGGCCCGACCCTGCTTAGCTTCCGAGATCGGACGAGATCGGGCGTGTTCAGGGTGGTATGGCCGTAAGCGATTAACTCCACCCACAATACCTCCTTTATACATGTGAATCATCACCATCATCAATGGTTCTTCTGTTGCTTTGCAACCATAGCATCTTGAGGTGTTGGTGGGCGGGAGGGTCAATTGTTCCAAAATCAATCTCAAGGTGCAATTTTGTCATATCGTTGCAAGAAAAAAATCATTACAATTTTCAAAAATGACCTTCAGCAATATTGTCAGTGTTTCATATCCAGTTGTTTCCTTGATGCAGAGTAAACTCCCTGCTCTCTCATCGCTCTCTCCAAATAAGACAATTTGAAAATGATATGTTAATAAAACATGAATAAAGTAGTGTTTTGATTAGAAACAAATCTGATGAATGCTCACTTTCACCTTTCAGTGATGATGTGAGGGTTCCATATTCTTTTTTCCTTTGATGAACAGTCTTTCCTGCTCTTTCCAAGAGGTGTCTCCTCTGAAGCAGCAGCAACAGCGCCCTCTGCAAAGAAAAGTCTAAAAAGCTTACAGCACCTGGTATTCCCAGGCGGTCTCCCATTCAAGTACTAACCAGGCCCCACCCTGCTTAGCTTCCGAGATCAGACGAGTTCAGGGTGGTATGGCCGTAAGCGATTAACTCCACCCACAATACCTCCTTTATACATGTGAATCATCACCATCATCAATGGTTCTTCTGTTGCTTTGCAACCATAGCATCTTGAGGTGTGGGTGGGCGGGAGGGTCAATTGTTCCAAAATCAATCTCAAGGTGCAATTTTGTCATATCGTTGCAAGAAAAAAATCATTACAATTTTCAAAAATGACCTTCAGCAATATTGTCAGTGTTTCATATCCAGTTGTTTCCCTGATGCAGAGTAAACTCCCTGCTCTTTCATCGCTCTCTCCAAATAAGACAATTTGAAAATGATATGTTAATAAAACATGAATAAAGTAGTGTTTTGATTAGAAACAAATCTGATGAATGCTCACTTTCACCTTTCAGTGATGATGTGAGGGTTCCATATTCTTTTTTCCTTTGATGAACAGTCTTTCCTGCTCTTTCCAAGAGGTGTCTCCTCTGAAGCAGCAGCAACAGCACCCTCTGCAAAGAAAAGTCTAAAAAGCTTACAGCACCTGGTATTCCCAGGCGGTCTCCCATTCAAGTACTAACCAGGCCCTACCCTGCTTAGCTTCCAAGATCGGACGAGATCGGGCGTGTTCAGGGTGGTATGGCCGTAAACGATTAACTCCACCCACAATACCTCCTTTATACATGTGAATCATCACCATCATCAATGGTTCTTCTGTTGCTTTGCAACCATAGCATCTTGAGGTGTGGGTGGGCGGGAGGGTCAATTGTTCCAAAATCAATCTCAAGGTGCAATTTTGTCATATCGTTGCAAGAAAAAAATCATTACAATTTTCAAAAATGACCTTCAGCAATATTGTCAGTGTTTCATATCCAGTTGTTTCCCTGATGCAGAGTAAACTCCCTGCTCTTTCATCGCTCTCTCCAAATAAGACAATTTGAAAATGATATGTTAATAAAACATGAATAAAGTAGTGTTTTGATTAGAAACAAATCTGATGAATGCTCACTTTCACCTTTCAGTGATGATGTGAGGGTTCCATATTCTTTTTTCCTTTGATGAACAGTCTTTCCTGCTCTTTCCAAGAGGTGTCTCCTCTGAAGCAGCAGCAACAGCGCCCTCTGCAAAGAAAAGTCTACAAAGCTTACAGCACCTGGTATTCCCAGGCGGTCTCCCATTCAAGTACTAACCAGGCCCGACCCTGCTTAGCTTCCGAGATCGGACGAGATCGGGCGTGTTCAGGGTGGTATGGCCGTAAGCGATTAACTCCACCCACAATACCTCCTTTATACATGTGAATCATCACCATCATCAATGGTTCTTCTGTTGCTTTGCAACCATAGCATCTTGAGGTGTGGGTGGGCGGGAGGGTCAATTGTTCCAAAATCAATCTCAAGGTGCAATTTTGTCATATCGTTGCAAGAAAAAAATCATTACAATTTTCAAAAATGACCTTCAGCAATATTGTCAGTGTTTCATATCCAGTTGTTTCCTTGATGCAGAGTAAACTCCCTGCTCTCTCATCGCTCTCTCCAAATAAGACAATTTGAAAATGATATGTTAATAAAACATGAATAAAGTAGTGTTTTGATTAGAAACAAATCTGATGAATGCTCACTTTCACCTTTCAGTGATGATGTGAGGGTTCCATATTCTTTTTTCCTTTGATGAACAGTCTTTCCTGCTCTTTCCAAGAGGTGTCTCCTCTGAAGCAGCAGCAACAGCGCCCTCTGCAAAGAAAAGTCTAAAAAGCTTACAGCACCTGGTATTCCCAGGCGGTCTCCCATTCAAGTACTAACCAGGCCCCACCCTGCTTAGCTTCCGAGATCAGACGAGTTCAGGGTGGTATGGCCGTAAGCGATTAACTCCACCCACAATACCTCCTTTATACATGTGAATCATCACCATCATCAATGGTTCTTCTGTTGCTTTGCAACCATAGCATCTTGAGGTGTGGGTGGGCGGGAGGGTCAATTGTTCCAAAATCAATCTCAAGGTGCAATTTTGTCATATCGTTGCAAGAAAAAAATCATTAAAATTTTCAAAAATGACCTTCAGCAATATTGTCAGTGTTTCATATCCAGTTGTTTCCCTGATGCAGAGTAAACTCCCTGCTCTTTCATCGCTCTCTCCAAATAAGACAATTTGAAAATGATATGTTAATAAAACATGAATAAAGTAGTGTTTTGATTAGAAACAAATCTGATGAATGCTCACTTTCACCTTTCAGTGATGATGTGAGGGTTCCATATTCTTTTTTCCTTTGATGAACAGTCTTTCCTGCTCTTTCCAAGAGGTGTCTCCTCTGAAGCAGCAGCAACAGCGCCCTCTGCAAAGAAAAGTCTAAAAAGCTTACAGCACCTGGTATTCCCAGGCGGTCTCCCATTCAAGTACTAACCAGGCCCTACCCTGCTTAGCTTCCGAGATCGGACGAGATCGGGCGTGTTCAGGGTGGTATGGCCGTAAACGATTAACTCCACCCACAATACCTCCTTTATACATGTGAATCATCACCATCATCAATGGTTCTTCTGTTGCTTTGCAACCATAGCATCTTGAGGTGTGGGTGGGCGGGAGGTTCAATTGTTCCAAAATCAATCTCAAGGTGCAATTTTGTCATATCGTTGCAAGAAAAGAATCATTACAATTTTCAAAAATGACCTTCAGCAATATTGTCAGTGTTTCATATCCAGTTGTTTCCCTGATGCAGAGTAAACTCCCTGCTCTTTCATCGCTCTCTCCAAATAAGACCATTTGAAAATGATATGTTAATAAAACATGAATAAAGTAGTGTTTTGATTAGAAACAAATCTGATGAATGCTCACTTTCACCTTTCAGTGATGATGTGAGGGTTCCATATTCTTTTTTCCTTTGATGAACAGTCTTTCCTGCTCTTTCCAAGAGGTGTCTCCTCTGAAGCAGCAGCAACAGCGCCCTCTGCAAAGAAAAGTCTAAAAAGCTTACAGCACCTGGTATTCCCAGGCGGTCTCCCATTCAAGTACTAACCAGGCCCGACCCTGCTTAGCTTCCGAGATCGGACGAGATCGGGCGTGTTCAGGGTGGTATGGCCGTAAACGATTAACTCCACCCACAATACCTCCTTTATACATGTGAATCATCACCATCATCAATGGTTCTTCTGTTGCTTTGCAACCATAGCATCTTGAGGTGTGGGTGGGCGGGAGGTTCAATTGTTCCAAAATCAATCTCAAGGTGCAATTTTGTCATATCGTTGCAAGAAAAGAATCATTACAATTTTCAAAAATGACCTTCAGCAATATTGTCAGTGTTTCATATCCAGTTGTTTCCCTGATGCAGAGTAAACTCCCTGCTCTTTCATCGCTCTCTCCAAATAAGACCATTTGAAAATGATATGTTAATAAAACATGAATAAAGTAGTGTTTTGATTAGAAACAAATCGGATGAATGCTCACTCTCACCTTTCAGTGATGATGTGAGGGTTCCATATTCTTTTTTCCTTTGATGAACAGTCTTTCCTGCTCTTTCCAAGAGGTGTCTCCTCTGAAGCAGCAGCAACAGCACCCTCTGCAAAGAAAAGTCTAAAAAGCTTACAGCACCTGGTATTCCCAGGCGGTCTCCCATTCAAGTACTAACCAGGCCCTACCCTGCTTAGCTTCCAAGATCGGACGAGATCGGGCGTGTTCAGGGTGGTATGGCCGTAAACGATTAACTCCACCCACAATACCTCCTTTATACATGTGAATCATCACCATCATCAATGGTTCTTCTGTTGCTTTGCAACCATAGCATCTTGAGGTGTGGGTGGGCGGGAGGGTCAATTGTTCCAAAATCAATCTCAAGGTGCAATTTTGTCATATCGTTGCAAGAAAAAAATCATTACAATTTTCAAAAATGACCTTCAGCAATATTGTCAGTGTTTCATATCCAGTTGTTTCCCTGATGCAGAGTAAACTCCCTGCTCTTTCATCGCTCTCTCCAAATAAGACAATTTGAAAATGATATGTTAATAAAACATGAATAAAGTAGTGTTTTGATTAGAAACAAATCTGATGAATGCTCACTTTCACCTTTCAGTGATGATGTGAGGGTTCCATATTCTTTTTTCCTTTGATGAACAGTCTTTCCTGCTCTTTCCAAGAGGTGTCTCCTCTGAAGCAGCAGCAACAGCGCCCTCTGCAAAGAAAAGTCTACAAAGCTTACAGCACCTGGTATTCCCAGGCGGTCTCCCATTCAAGTACTAACCAGGCCCGACCCTGCTTAGCTTCCGAGATCGGACGAGATCGGGCGTGTTCAGGGTGGTATGGCCGTAAGCGATTAACTCCACCCACAATACCTCCTTTATACATGTGAATCATCACCATCATCAATGGTTCTTCTGTTGCTTTGCAACCATAGCATCTTGAGGTGTGGGTGGGCGGGAGGGTCAATTGTTCCAAAATCAATCTCAAGGTGCAATTTTGTCATATCGTTGCAAGAAAAAAATCATTACAATTTTCAAAAATGACCTTCAGCAATATTGTCAGTGTTTCATATCCAGTTGTTTCCCTGATGCAGAGTAAACTCCCTGCTCTTTCATCGCTCTCTCCAAATAAGACAATTTGAAAATGATATGTTAATAAAACATGAATAAAGTAGTGTTTTGATTAGAAACAAATCGGATGAATGCTCACTCTCACCTTTCAGTGATGATGTGAGGGTTCCATATTCTTTTTTCCTTTGATGAACAGTCTTTCCTGCTCTTTCCAAGAGGTGTCTCCTCTGAAGCAGCAGCAACAGCGCCCTCTGCAAAGAAAAGTCTAAAAAGCTTACAGCACCTGGTATTCCCAGGCGGTCTCCCATTCAAGTACTAACCAGGCCCGACCCTGCTTAGCTTCCGAGATCGGACGAGATCGGGCGTGTTCAGGGTGGTATGGCCGTAAGCGATTAACTCCACCCACAATACCTCCTTTATACATGTGAATCATCACCATCATCAATGGTTCTTCTGTTGCTTTGCAACCATAGCATCTTGAGGTGTTGGTGGGCGGGAGGGTCAATTGTTCCAAAATCAATCTCAAGGTGCAATTTTGTCATATCGTTGCAAGAAAAAAATCATTACAATTTTCAAAAATGACCTTCAGCAATATTGTCAGTGTTTCATATCCAGTTGTTTCCTTGATGCAGAGTAAACTCCCTGCTCTCTCATCGCTCTCTCCAAATAAGACAATTTGAAAATGATATGTTAATAAAACATGAATAAAGTAGTGTTTTGATTAGAAACAAATCTGATGAATGCTCACTTTCACCTTTCAGTGATGATGTGAGGGTTCCATATTCTTTTTTCCTTTGATGAACAGTCTTTCCTGCTCTTTCCAAGAGGTGTCTCCTCTGAAGCAGCAGCAACAGCACCCTCTGCAAAGAAAAGTCTAAAAAGCTTACAGCACCTGGTATTCCCAGGCGGTCTCCCATTCAAGTACTAACCAGGCCCCACCCTGCTTAGCTTCCGAGATCAGACGAGTTCAGGGTGGTATGGCCGTAAGCGATTAACTCCACCCACAATACCTCCTTTATACATGTGAATCATCACCATCATCAATGGTTCTTCTGTTGCTTTGCAACCATAGCATCTTGAGGTGTGGGTGGGCGGGAGGGTCAATTGTTCCAAAATCAATCTCAAGGTGCAATTTTGTCATATCGTTGCAAGAAAAAAATCATTACAATTTTCAAAAATGACCTTCAGCAATATTGTCAGTGTTTCATATCCAGTTGTTTCCTTGATGCAGAGTAAACTCCCTGCTCTCTCATCGCTCTCTCCAAATAAGACAATTTGAAAATGATATGTTAATAAAACATGAATAAAGTAGTGTTTTGATTAGAAACAAATCTGATGAATGCTCACTTTCACCTTTCAGTGATGATGTGAGGGTTCCATATTCTTTTTTCCTTTGATGAACAGTCTTTCCTGCTCTTTCCAAGAGGTGTCTCCTCTGAAGCAGCAGCAACAGCGCCCTCTGCAAAGAAAAGTCTAAAAAGCTTACAGCACCTGGTATTCCCAGGCGGTCTCCCATTCAAGTACTAACCAGGCCCCACCCTGCTTAGCTTCCGAGATCAGACGAGTTCAGGGTGGTATGGCCGTAAGCGATTAACTCCACCCACAATACCTCCTTTATACATGTGAATCATCACCATCATCAATGGTTCTTCTGTTGCTTTGCAACCATAGCATCTTGAGGTGTGGGTGGGCGGGAGGGTCAATTGTTCCAAAATCAATCTCAAGGTGCAATTTTGTCATATCGTTGCAAGAAAAAAATCATTAAAATTTTCAAAAATGACCTTCAGCAATATTGTCAGTGTTTCATATCCAGTTGTTTCCCTGATGCAGAGTAAACTCCCTGCTCTTTCATCGCTCTCTCCAAATAAGACAATTTGAAAATGATATGTTAATAAAACATGAATAAAGTAGTGTTTTGATTAGAAACAAATCTGATGAATGCTCACTTTCACCTTTCAGTGATGATGTGAGGGTTCCATATTCTTTTTTCCTTTGATGAACAGTCTTTCCTGCTCTTTCCAAGAGGTGTCTCCTCTGAAGCAGCAGCAACAGCGCCCTCTGCAAAGAAAAGTCTAAAAAGCTTACAGCACCTGGTATTCCCAGGCGGTCTCCCATTCAAGTACTAACCAGGCCCTACCCTGCTTAGCTTCCGAGATCGGACAAGATCGGGCGTGTTCAGGGTGGTATGGCCGTAAACGATTAACTCCACCCACAATACCTCCTTTATACATGTGAATCATCACCATCATCAATGGTTCTTCTGTTGCTTTGCAACCATAGCATCTTGAGGTGTGGGTGGGCGGGAGGTTCAATTGTTCCAAAATCAATCTCAAGGTGCAATTTTGTCATATCGTTGCAAGAAAAGAATCATTACAATTTTCAAAAATGACCTTCAGCAATATTGTCAGTGTTTCATATCCAGTTGTTTCCCTGATGCAGAGTAAACTCCCTGCTCTTTCATCGCTCTCTCCAAATAAGACCATTTGAAAATGATATGTTAATAAAACATGAATAAAGTAGTGTTTTGATTAGAAACAAATCTGATGAATGCTCACTTTCACCTTTCAGTGATGATGTGAGGGTTCCATATTCTTTTTTCCTTTGATGAACAGTCTTTCCTGCTCTTTCCAAGAGGTGTCTCCTCTGAAGCAGCAGCAACAGCGCCCTCTGCAAAGAAAAGTCTAAAAAGCTTACAGCACCTGGTATTCCCAGGCGGTCTCCCATTCAAGTACTAACCAGGCCCGACCCTGCTTAGCTTCCGAGATCGGACGAGATCGGGCGTGTTCAGGGTGGTATGGCCGTAAACGATTAACTCCACCCACAATACCTCCTTTATACATGTGAATCATCACCATCATCAATGGTTCTTCTGTTGCTTTGCAACCATAGCATCTTGAGGTGTGGGTGGGCGGGAGGTTCAATTGTTCCAAAATCAATCTCAAGGTGCAATTTTGTCATATCGTTGCAAGAAAAGAATCATTACAATTTTCAAAAATGACCTTCAGCAATATTGTCAGTGTTTCATATCCAGTTGTTTCCCTGATGCAGAGTAAACTCCCTGCTCTTTCATCGCTCTCTCCAAATAAGACCATTTGAAAATGATATGTTAATAAAACATGAATAAAGTAGTGTTTTGATTAGAAACAAATCGGATGAATGCTCACTCTCACCTGTCAGTGATGATGTGAGGGTTCCATATTCTTTTTACCTTTGATGAACAGTCTTTCCTGCTCTTTCCAAGAGGTGTCTCCTCTGAAGCAGCAGCAACAGCGCCCTCTGCAAAGAAAAGTCTAAAAAGCTTACAGCACATGGTATTCCCAGGCGGTCTCCCATTCAAGTACTAACCAGGCCCGACCCTGCTTAGCTTCCGAGATCGGACGAGATCGGGCGTGTTCAGGGTGGTATGGCCGTAAGCGATTAACTCCACCCACAATACCTCCTTTATACATGTGAATCATCACCATCATCAATGGTTCTTCTGTTGCTTTGCAACCATAGCATCTTGAGGTGTGGGTGGGCGGGAGGGTCAATTGTTCCAAAATCAATCTCAAGGTGCAATTTTGTCATATCGTTGCAAGAAAAAAATCATTACAATTTTCAAAAATGACCTTCAGCAATATTGTCAGTGTTTCATATCCAGTTGTTTCCCTGATGCAGAGTAAACTCCCTGCTCTTTCATCGCTCTCTCCAAATAAGACAATTTGAAAATGATATGTTAATAAAACATGAATAAAGTAGTGTTTTGATTAGAAACAAATCTGATGAATGCTCACTTTCACCTTTCAGTGATGATGTGAGGGTTCCATATTCTTTTTTCCTTTGATGAACAGTCTTTCCTGCTCTTTCCAAGAGGTGTCTCCTCTGAAGCAGCAGCAACAGCGCCCTCTGCAAAGAAAAGTCTAAAAAGCTTACAGCACCTGGTATTCCCAGGCGGTCTCCCATTCAAGTACTAACCAGGCCCGACCCTGCTTAGCTTCCGAGATCGGACGAGATCGGGCGTGTTCAGGGTGGTATGGCCGTAAGCGATTAACTCCACCCACAATACCTCCTTTATACATGTGAATAATCACCATCATCAATGGTTCTTCTGTTGCTTTGCAACCATAGCATCTTGAGGTGTGGGTGGGTTGGGGGGGTCAATTGTTCCAAAATCAATCTCAAGGTGCAATTTTGTCATATCGTTGCAAGAAAAAAATCATTACAATTTTCAAAAATGACCTTCAGCAATATTGTCAGTGTTTCATATCCAGTTGTTTCCCTGATGCAGAGTAAACTCCCTGCTCTTTCATCGCTCTCTCCAAATAAGACCATTTGAAAATGATATGTTAATAAAACATGAATAAAGTAGTGTTTTGATTAGAAACAAATCTGATGAATGCTCACTCTCACCTTTCAGTGATGATGTGAGGGTTCCATATTCTTTTTTCCTTTGATGAACAGTCTTTCCTGCTCTTTCCAAGAGGTGTCTCCTCTGAAGCAGCAGCAACAGCGCCCTCTGCAAAGAAAAGTCTAAAAAGCTTACAGCACCTGGTATTCCCAGGCGGTCTCCCATTCAAGTACTAACCAGGCCCCACCCTGCTTAGCTTCCGAGATCAGACGAGTTCAGGGTGGTATGGCCGTAAGCGATTAACTCCACCCACAATACCTCCTTTATACATGTGAATCATCACCATCATCAATGGTTCTTCTGTTGCTTTGCAACCATAGCATCTTGAGGTGTGGGTGGGCGGGAGGGTCAATTGTTCCAAAATCAATCTCAAGGTGCAATTTTGTCATATCGTTGCAAGAAAAAAATCATTACAATTTTCAAAAATGACCTTCAGCAATATTGTCAGTGTTTCATATCCAGTTGTTTCCCTGATGCAGAGTAAACTCCCTGCTCTTTCATCGCTCTCTCCAAATAAGACAATTTGAAAATGATATGTTAATAAAACATGAATAAAGTAGTGTTTTGATTAGAAACAAATCTGATGAATGCTCACTTTCACCTTTCAGTGATGATGTGAGGGTTCCATATTCTTTTTTCCTTTGATGAACAGTCTTTCCTGCTCTTTCCAAGAGGTGTCTCCTCTGAAGCAGCAGCAACAGCGCCCTCTGCAAAGAAAAGTCTAAAAAGCTTACAGCACCTGGTATTCCCAGGCGGTCTCCCATTCAAGTACTAACCAGGCCCGACCCTGCTTAGCTTCCGAGATCGGACGAGATCGGGCGTGTTCAGGGTGGTATGGCCGTAAGCGATTAACTCCACCCACAATACCTCCTTTATACATGTGAATCATCACCATCATCAATGGTTCTTCTGTTGCTTTGCAACCATAGCATCTTGAGGTGTGGGTGGGCGGGAGGTTCAATTGTTCCAAAATCAATCTCAAGGTGCAATTTTGTCATATCGTTGCAAGAAAAGAATCATTACAATTTTCAAAAATGACCTTCAGCAATATTGTCAGTGTTTCATATCCAGTTGTTTCCCTGATGCAGAGTAAACTCCCTGCTCTTTCATCGCTCTCTCCAAATAAGACCATTTGAAAATGATATGTTAATAAAACATGAATAAAGTAGTGTTTTGATTAGAAACAAATCGGATGAATGCTCACTCTCACCTGTCAGTGATGATGTGAGGGTTCCATATTCTTTTTTCCTTTGATGAACAGTCTTTCCTGCTCTTTCCAAGAGGTGTCTCCTCTGAAGCAGCAGCAACAGCGCCCTCTGCAAAGAAAAGTCTAAAAAGCTTACAGCACCTGGTATTCCCAGGCGGTCTCCCATTCAAGTACTAACCAGGCCCGACCCTGCTTAGCTTCCGAGATCGGACGAGATCGGGCGTGTTCAGGGTGGTATGGCCGTAAGCGATTAACTCCACCCACAATACCTCCTTTATACATGTGAATCATCACCATCATCAATGGTTCTTCTGTTGCTTTGCAACCATAGCATCTTGAGGTGTGGGTGGGCGGGAGGTTCAATTGTTCCAAAATCAATCTCAAGGTGCAATTTTGGCATATCGTTGCAAGAAAAAAATCATTACAATTTTCAAAAATGACCTTCAGCAATATTGTCAGTGTTTCATATCCAGTTGTTTCCCTGATGCAGAGTAAACTCCCTGCTCTTTCATCGCTCTCTCCAAATAAGACCATTTGAAAATGATATGTTAATAAAACATGAATAAAGTAGTGTTTTGATTAGAAACAAATCTGATGAATGCTCACTTTCACCTTTCAGTGATGATGTGAGGGTTCCATATTCTTTTTTCCTTTGATGAACAGTCTTTCCTGCTCTTTCCAAGAGGTGTCTCCTCTGAAGCAGCAGCAACAGCGCCCTCTGCAAAGAAAAGTCTAAAAAGCTTACAGCACCTGGTATTCCCAGGCGGTCTCCCATTCAAGTACTAACCAGGCCCTACCCTGCTTAGCTTCCGAGATCGGACGAGATCGGGCGTGTTCAGGGTGGTATGGCCGTAAACGATTAACTCCACCCACAATACCTCCTTTATACATGTGAATCATCACCATCATCAATGGTTCTTCTGTTGCTTTGCAACCATAGCATCTTGAGGTGTGGGTGGGCGGGAGGTTCAATTGTTCCAAAATCAATCTCAAGGTGCAATTTTGTCATATCGTTGCAAGAAAAGAATCATTACAATTTTCAAAAATGACCTTCAGCAATATTGTCAGTGTTTCATATCCAGTTGTTTCCCTGATGCAGAGTAAACTCCCTGCTCTTTCATCGCTCTCTCCAAATAAGACCATTTGAAAATGATATGTTAATAAAGCATGAATAAAGTAGTGTTTTGATTAGAAACAAATCGGATGAATGCTCACTCTCACCTGTCAGTGATGATGTGAGGGTTCCATATTCTTTTTTCCTTTGATGAACAGTCTTTCCTGCTCTTTCCAAGAGGTGTCTCCTCTGAAGCAGCAGCAACAGCGCCCTCTGCAAAGAAAAGTCTAAAAAGCTTACAGCACCTGGTATTCCCAGGCGGTCTCCCATTCAAGTACTAACCAGGCCCAACCCTGCTTAGCTTCCGAGATCGGACGAGATCGGGCGTGTTTTTTTTTTTTTTTTTATTATCAAAAATACATAATTTTCATACATTTTATGTACAGATATTACATTTATATACATATCTCGTCATTATCTCAGACTGCTGTCTGAGATAAGACCCACACTTCCATAGATAATGAATATTTAAGTCAGAAAATGAGAAAACATCAGAAAAAGCAACAACAAAACAAACAAAAAACAAACAAAAATAAATAAATAAATAAATAAATAAAAATAAAAATAAAATAAAATAAAATAAACAAAAAAACAAAACAAAACAAATCATAACCAAAAGAAGACACCTAATTTTTTAAAACTGCCATTACATATTGACACTTACAGCTGGCACATACAACACTTTTCATTCATTTTTGCCGAAATCAAATTCCACATTCCCATCATCTGTTACCTCTATCAGAGTGCTTCCATCCACAAATCCTTTTTTGAACTCTTCTTTTTCCGTGTATCTGTGTATCATGTTTACATCTCTTTTTATCATGTTTTTAAACACACTCCATACTTCAGCTTTTTTCTTTTCATAATGGGCCAAGTTTCTCCTGAGTTTAACTGCATATCTTGCATGACTCAACACATAGTTTAACAGATTAATATTACACTCTTTCACTCTGCCATTCATCCCAAACAGCCACATCTTTCTCCATTCCATCCTTTCTATCAATTTCCCTTCCCAGCATCTGCTTATCGTTCCTTTCATCCTCTCAAAGAAACTTTCTAACTCACTGCATTCGACAAACTCATGCATACATGTTTCCACTTTTATCTTACACACATCACATTCCTTTTTCACATTCACATCAAACTTGCTTATGATCAGGTTATTGAAAATTCTATTGTGTCTCAAGAGATAATCAAAGTTTTCACACTCTATGCTGTTCCATTTCACTCTTAGATTCATCCATATCTTTTCTGCATCCAGTCCATCCATAACTTTCTTCCATACATTCTCAGCAGCCGGTCTTCTCACTTCTTCCCCTCTTAAACATTTATAGAGTATTTTTGTTTTCACACAGTTCAGACTCATTCTGCTCTCTCCTTTGCCCACATACATTTCTATCTCTCTTTCTTCCCTCACCCCAGCCTCTCTCTCAATCATGTCCATCCATTCTTTCGGCATTGCCTTCTTAATTTTTTCCATTATTGCTTCTGCTGTTCCCAACCATATCTCGTCCCCCCTCCCTCTTACTTCATCCACTATCGCTTGTGCTCCCATGAAGCCTGGAACATGCTCGTACACTATATCCTTTACTTTCCTGATCCCTGCATTCCATATGGTTCTGTTGTATATTGTTGCTCCATTAATTGTTATTTTTGGGTTTAGAAAAACTGGTTGCTCCCATACTTGCTTCACATTCTTGCAGTCATACGTCACATTTTTTTAGGAATTCCCCCCATGCTCCAAGCATTTCTTTGAGGATCTCTGTTGTTTCAGACATCATCCCTTTCTTCAGTTCCATGTACACACCACTTTCACCACATCCTCCACTCTTTTTAATTGCCTCTCCCAAGAACACCTTCCACACTTGATCTTTCTTGTTCTTTAGATACCTCGTCATCATTTTTACTCTTAGTGCTTTCTTTTTCTTTTCCAGGTTGATCAGTTTTAGGCCTCCATCTTCATACTCATTTTCTAGGACTTCCTTTGCTATTCTCGCCCCCTTCCCATCCCACAGGAAGTCACTCACTATCTTGTCTACTTCCTTCAGCACTTTCTCTGGCACATCCAAAACATTCATTATATATATTAATTTGCTCATGATTAGTGCATTTACCACTATCACTTTCCCTTTCAGTTTTAATCCTCTCCGTTTCCACATTCCCAACGTCTTTTTTATGTTGTTTACTATCCCTTCATATTGCCTATCTCTCCCTTCTCTATCTTCAATCCCTAAGTTCACTCCTAACACCTTCATGTATTCGTTGTTCTCTTTTAGTCTTTTTACTTCTTCCCCTACTCTGCTCTCTCCTATGCACATGATTTCTGATTTTTCTATATTTAATTTTGCTCCTGATGCCCTACCAAATAGTTCTACACTTTCTAACGTCTCTGCTACGCTTTCCTTGTCTACCACTGTCACCGTTGTGTCGTCTGCATATTGGTATAACGTGCTCACCTGTCCACCCGGTAGTTCTATGCCCTTTATTTTCTTGTTTTGTAATATTAATGCCGCTAACGGCTCTGCGGACAATGCGTACAGGAGAGCTGACAACGGACATCCCTGTCTTACTGATCTTTCTATTCTAAATTCATTTGTGATTATTCCATTAATTTTTACCTTGCTTGCTGCTTTCTCATACATTGTCCTAATCCTCCCTATCATCTTATTTCCAAAACCTGCTTTCCCTAATACTTTATATAGATAACTGTGGTCTACTCTGTCGAATGCTTTGTTTTGATCTATGCTTAGTACTATCCCTTTCCTGTTCTCTTTCATGTATGTTATTGTGTCTCTGATGCTGCTTATAGTGTCTGCTATGTCCCTACCTGGTATGCTATATGCTTGTGTGCTCCCAACCACCGTCCCTATAACTTTCTTTATCCTGTTTGCTAATACCTTTGCTAAGATTTTATAGTCGCCATTTAACATTGTCAGTGGTCTGTAATTTTCTAAATTATCCCTGCTCCCTTTTTTGTGAATTATGCTTACTAGCCCTGTTGTCATGCTTTGCGGTATCTTTCCCTTTTCTTCTATCCATTTATATAACTTCTCTAATACTGGTGTTAATTCTTCTCTAAACTCTATGTAGAATTCTCCTATTAAGCCGTCTGTTCCTGGACTTTTATTTCTCCCTAACCCGCTTATTGCTGTCTCTATCTCCTCTCTACTTATCTCTCCCTCACACATCTCTCTGTCATTCTCGCTTATCCTATTCTTTATTTTCTCAATCACTTGTCTGCTACTCTCATTGTCTACCTCTTCTTTCTTGTACAGCTCTCTGTAAAATTCTTCTACTCTCTCTACTATTCCAGCTATGTCTTTTATCTTCTCTCCTCTCTTTCCCTCCACTTGTTCAATGTAGTTGTTTTTCTGCCTTGTTTTCTCTAGCCCTAGGAAATATCCTGTACATTTCTCTCCCTCTATGGTGTATCTTGCTCTGCTTCTGATGATTGCTCCTTGGCATTTTCCCTGTTCTATTTCTTTTAGTTCATTTTTTTTTTTAATGTACTCTTTTGTGTCATAATTTTCCTCTTTTTCAGCTTTCTCTTCCTCTCTTTCTATCTCCCTCACTAACCATTTTTCTCTCTCTTTCCCTTTCTTGCTCTTGTTCCTACCATATTTTTTGCTTATTTCTTTTATTCCTTCTTTTAATTTTTCCCACCACCGCCCTATATCCTCCTCATACATTCTCTCATTCATCTCCCATTTTATGTATTCTCTCACACCTTCTTTATATTTTTTTTCCTTAAGTAGCTCTCCATTCAAACACCACACCCCACCTCCTCTTGTCTTTGTTTCTTGCCCTAGCGTGAATTTTAGCATCATGTGATCGCTGAGTGTTGTTATTTTGTACTGTATTTCACCTATTGTTTCTGCTAATTTTTTTGTACTTAACACTAAGTCTATTCTGCTTTGTTTTAGTTCTCCCTTCACCACTTGTTTCCTCGAAAATACTTTTGCCTCT
Source organism: Paralichthys olivaceus (assembly GCF_024713975.1). Lineage (NCBI taxonomy): Eukaryota > Metazoa > Chordata > Actinopteri > Pleuronectiformes > Paralichthyidae > Paralichthys > Paralichthys olivaceus. Next base: position 23,088,385 of record NC_091097.1, on the reverse strand, counting down.
GGGTTTCTTTCCCTCCACACATCACACAGTTTTTTCTCTCTTTTTATCTTTTGTAATGCCCCTCTTGATGAGTCGTTTTTAAATTTCATTTTCCCAGAGACATCTAATTTTCCACACCATACATTGAAATCGCCTACTATTAAGCTGTTGCTTTCACACATTACTCCCATTTGTTCGAACATCATCCTTCTCTCCTTCTCTGTGTTTGCTGCATGTATATTTATGAGTTTTATTTCTTCATTCATATGTTTAAATTTAATCGCTATCAGCCTCCCTTCACCATCGTTCTCACACATCTTCACCTTCCCCACCGCTCCTTTTTTCACTAATATAGCTACTCCCCTAGCTTTCCCATCACCATTATTTGAGTATATTTCCCCTGTCCATTCTTTCTTTACTTCAATCATGCATCTTTCATCCCAGTGTGTCTCTTGGATACATATTATATCATACTCACTCAGGTTATATATGTGTTGTCTTTTCCACCTTTTGTTCAGCCCTCTTGCGTTTATCGTTAAGATCGTTATCATAAGTATTGTTATGTTCATTTGTTTTTGCTTTTGCTTTTCTTGTACTGTCTCTGTTGCCTCTGAGGGTTTTGTCTCTTTCTTAGTTGCATTATTTGGGTCATTAAGTCCATGTCCATGTCTTGATCATTTGTTTTCTTATCTGCTTCCTCTCCTTCTATGTGTGTTTGTGCTTTCTTCTCTCCGCTCACTCCGTCCTTTTCCGCTGCAGCCTCGTTCTCCTTCACCGCTGTTGCGTTCACCGCTGCTATCTTCATCACCGCTGTTGCCACCGTCACCGCCGTTGTCACCGTCTTCGCTTCCTTCTCCGTCTCCGCTGCTGTCTGCTTCGTCGCTTCTGACTCCGTCGCCGCTGTTGTCACCTTCTCCGTCGTTGTCACCGTCCCCGTTGTCGTCACCGTCCCCGTTGTCTTCTCTTTCTCCGCTGCTGTCTCGTTCACCGCTGCTAACTCCGTCCCCGCTGCTCCCTTCGTCTCCGCCGCTGACATCATGATCGCCTCTGTCATCTCCATCTCCTCCGCTGCTCCGCGCACCCCGTCGCTGCCATCCGAGTCCTCACTCCCCGCCTCTCCCTCGCTTTCTTCCTCCTCCGTGTCTCCTTCTATTCCTTCTATCTCCATGGTGTTCTCTTTCCCGTCTTTGGGTCCGTTCTTTTCTCTTGTCCTGTCCATTTGGCTTCCGCATTCCCTTGCGTAGTGCCCCTGAACTCCGCATCTGTGACACTGAAACTCTGGGCACTCTCTCAGGATGTGCCCTGGCTGCATGCACATCCTGCAGACTTTTGTTTGTTTGTCGTGAATTACTCTGAAATACTCCGTTCCGAGGGCTGTGTTAAATTTTGTTGAGTATGGGAGGGACTGGATCTCGTCATTGAACTTCACTTTAAGGAATCGTGTCCCGTCTGCCACTTGTGTCCCCGGCCACATCCGTCTCCTTACTGCTGTGACTGGTGTCACTCCCCATCGACGCAGCTTCTCCATTATTTCCTTGTCCTCTATGTAGTATGGTATGTTCAGGAAGGAGACCACCAACTCGTCGTTGCAGAGCTCTCTAGCGTGGACTCTTGTCTCCCCAATCCTGAATCCCTCCATCAGCCTCTCCTTCCCTTTTGGATGGCTCATTGTCATCTCGTGTTTCCTGGGATTTATGTATCGGCATGCCACCAGTCCTCCGCACAGCTCGCGCACGCACCGCATCAGCGTCATGGTGCTTACTTCCTCCTCTCCTTCTGTTTCTACACTCACGGTGAGTTTCTTCCCGTCCCTCTCCGTGTCGTTTAATTCTCTGTTCTTCTTTCCTTCATTTTCTTGTCCGCTGTCTGTCTCATTCATCGTTTTTCCGTTCCGTGTTGTCGCCGTGAGGTCCGTCATGATTTTTTTTTTAAACATAAAGCGCTCCAAAGTGGAGGATTAGAAGAGGGAGGGGGAAAACAAACTTAAATAGATTCCCCCAGACAGTGCGACACTGTTGGGGGGGGTATCTCTCAGTCCTTTGCTGTATTTTAATTCTATTATCTCATTAAAATGTTCAGTAGATAGAGAAAAAAAGGGGGAAAAAAGGAGAGCGGAGCTGAGTCACCCGTGGTGCTCAACGTCCGTCGATTTCAAAAAGATACCTGCTGATCCGTCACGCATGCGCTGTGTTCAGGGTGGTATGGCCGTAAGCGATTAACTCCACCCACAATACCTCCTTTATACATGTGAATCATCACCATCATCAATGGTTCTTCTGTTGCTTTGCAACCATAGCATCTTGAGGTGTGGGTGGGCGGGAGGGTCAATTGTTCCAAAATCAATCTCAAGGTGCAATTTTGTCATATCGTTGCAAGAAAAAAATCATTACAATTTTCAAAAATGACCTTCAGCAATATTGTCAGTGTTTCATATCTAGTTGTTTCCCTGATGCAGAGTAAACTCCCTGCTCTTTCATCGCTCTCTCCAAATAAGACAATTTGAAAATGATATGTTAATAAAACATGAATAAAGTAGTGTTTTGATTAGAAACAAATCTGATGAATGCTCACTTTCACCTTTCAGTGATGATGTGAGGGTTCCATATTCTTTTTTCCTTTGATGAACAGTCTTTCCTGCTCTTTCCAAGAGGTGTCTCCTCTGAAGCAGCAGCAACAGCGCCCTCTGCAAAGAAAAGTCTAAAAAGCTTACAGCACCTGGTATTCCCAGGCGGTCTCCCATTCAAGTACTAACCAGGCCCGACCCTGCTTAGCTTCCGAGATCAGACGAGATCGGGCGTGTTCAGGGTGGTATGGCCGTAAGCGATTAACTCCACCCACAATACCTCCTTTATACATGTGAATCATCACCATCATCAATGGTTCTTCTGTTGCTTTGCAACCATAGCATCTTGAGGTGTGGGTGGGCGGGAGGGTCAATTGTTCCAAAATCAATCTCAAGGTGCAATTTTGGCATATCGTTGCAAGAAAAAAATCATTACAATTTTCAAAAATGACCTTCAGCAATATTGTCAGTGTTTCATATCCAGTTGTTTCCCTGATGCAGAGTAAACTCCCTGCTCTTTCATCGCTCTCTCCAAATAAGACAATTTGAAAATGATATGTTAATAAAACATGAATAAAGTAGTGTTTTGATTAGAAACAAATCTGATGAATGCTCACTTTCACCTTTCAGTGATGATGTTAGGGTTCCATATTCTTTTTTCCTTTGATGAACAGTCTTTCCTGCTCTTTCCAAGAGGTGTCTCCTCTGAAGCAGCAGCAACAGCGCCCTCTGCAAAGAAAAGTCTAAAAAGCTTACAGCACCTGGTATTCCCAGGCGGTCTCCCATTCAAGTACTAACCAGGCCCGACCCTGCTTAGCTTCCGAGATCGGGCGTGTTCAGGGTGGTATGGCCGTAAGCGATTAACTCCACCCACAATACCTCCTTTATACATGTGAATCATCACCATCATCAATGGTTCTTCTGTTGCTTTGCAACCATAGCATCTTGAGGTGTGGGTGGGCGGGAGGGTCAATTGTTCCAAAATCAATCTCAAGGTGCAATTTTGGCATATCGTTGCAAGAAAAAAATCATTACAATTTTCAAAAATGACCTTCAGCAATATTGTCAGTGTTTCATATCCAGTTGTTTCCCTGATGCAGAGTAAACTCCCTGCTCTTTCATCGCTCTCTCCAAATAAGACAATTTGAAAATGATATGTTAATAAAACATGAATAAAGTAGTATTTTGATTAGAAACAAATCTGATGAATGCTCACTTTCACCTTTCAGTGATGATGTGAGGGTTCCATATTCTTTTTTCCTTTGATGAACAGTCTTTCCTGCTCTTTCCAAGAGGTGTCTCCTCTGAAGCAGCAGCAACAGCGCCCTCTGCAAAGAAAAGTCTAAAAAGCTTACAGCACCTGGTATTCCCAGGCGGTCTCCCATTCAAGTACTAACAAGGCCCGACCCTGCTTAGCTTCCGAGATCGGACGAGATCGGGCGTGTTCAGGGTGGTATGGCCGTAAGCGATTAACTCCACCCACAATACCTCCTTTATACATGTGAATCATCACCATCATCAATGGTTCTTCTGTTGCTTTGCAACCATAGCATCTTGAGGTGTGGGTGGGCGGGAGGGTCAATTGTTCCAAAATCAATCTCAAGGTGCAATTTTGTCATATCGTTGCAAGAAAAAAATCATTACAATTTTCAAAAATGACCTTCAGCAATATTGTCAGTGTTTCATATCTAGTTGTTTCCCTGATGCAGAGTAAACTCCCTGCTCTTTCATCGCTCTCTCCAAATAAGACAATTTGAAAATGATATGTTAATAAAACATGAATAAAGTAGTGTTTTGATTAGAAACAAATCTGATGAATGCTCACTTTCACCTTTCAGTGATGATGTTAGGGTTCCATATTCTTTTTTCCTTTGATGAACAGTCTTTCCTGCTCTTTCCAAGAGGTGTCTCCTCTGAAGCAGCAGCAACAGTGCCCTCTGCAAAGAAAAGTCTAAAAAGCTTACAGCACCTGGTATTCCCAGGCGGTCTCCCATTCAAGTACTAACCAGGCCCGACCCTGCTTAGCTTCCGAGATCAGACGAGATCGGGCGTGTTCAGGGTGGTATGGCCGTAAGCGATTAACTCCACCCACAATACCTCCTTTATACATGTGAATCATCACCATCATCAATGGTTCTTCTGTTGCTTTGCAACCATAGCATCTTGAGGTGTGGGTGGGCGGGAGGGTCAATTGTTCCAAAATCAATCTCAAGGTGCAATTTTGTCATATCGTTGCAAGAAAAAAATCATTACAATTTTCAAAAATGACCTTCAGCAATATTGTCAGTGTTTCATATCTAGTTGTTTCCCTGATGCAGAGTAAACTCCCTGCTCTTTCATCGCTCTCTCCAAATAAGACAATTTGAAAATGATATGTTAATAAAACATGAATAAAGTAGTGTTTTGATTAGAAACAAATCTGATGAATGCTCACTTTCACCTTTCAGTGATGATGTTAGGGTTCCATATTCTTTTTTCCTTTGATGAACAGTCTTTCCTGCTCTTTCCAAGAGGTGTCTCCTCTGAAGCAGCAGCAACAGCGCCCTCTGCAAAGAAAAGTCTAAAAAGCTTACAGCACCTGGTATTCCCAGGCGGTCTCCCATTCAAGTACTAACCAGGCCCGACCCTGCTTAGCTTCCGAGATCAGACGAGATCGGGCGTGTTCAGGGTGGTATGGCCGTAAGCGATTAACTCCACCCACAATACCTCCTTTATACATGTGAATCATCACCATCATCAATGGTTCTTCTGTTGCTTTGCAACCATAGCATCTTGAGGTGTGGGTGGGCGGGAGGGTCAATTGTTCCAAAATCAATCTCAAGGTGCAATTTTGGCATATCGTTGCAAGAAAAAAATCATTACAATTTTCAAAAATGACCTTCAGCAATATTGTCAGTGTTTCATATCCAGTTGTTTCCCTGATGCAGAGTAAACTCCCTGCTCTTTCATCGCTCTCTCCAAATAAGACAATTTGAAAATGATATGTTAATAAAACATGAATAAAGTAGTGTTTTGATTAGAAACAAATCTGATGAATGCTCACTTTCACCTTTCAGTGATGATGTTAGGGTTCCATATTCTTTTTTCCTTTGATGAACAGTCTTTCCTGCTCTTTCCAAGAGGTGTCTCCTCTGAAGCAGCAGCAACAGCGCCCTCTGCAAAGAAAAGTCTAAAAAGCTTACAGCACCTGGTATTCCCAGGCGGTCTCCCATTCAAGTACTAACCAGGCCCGACCCTGCTTAGCTTCCGAGATCGGGCGTGTTCAGGGTGGTATGGCCGTAAGCGATTAACTCCACCCACAATACCTCCTTTATACATGTGAATCATCACCATCATCAATGGTTCTTCTGTTGCTTTGCAACCATAGCATCTTGAGGTGTGGGTGGGTGGGAGGGTCAATTGTTCCAAAATCAATCTCAAGGTGCAATTTTGTCATATCGTTGCAAGAAAAAAATCATTACAATTTTCAAAAATGACCTTCAGCAATATTGTCAGTGTTTCATATCTAGTTGTTTCCCTGATGCAGAGTAAACTCCCTGCTCTTTCATCGCTCTCTCCAAATAAGACAATTTGAAAATGATATGTTAATAAAACATGAATAAAGTAGTGTTTTGATTAGAAACAAATCTGATGAATGCTCACTTTCACCTTTCAGTGATGATGTTAGGGTTCCATATTCTTTTTTCCTTTGATGAACAGTCTTTCCTGCTCTTTCCAAGAGGTGTCTCCTCTGAAGCAGCAGCAACAGCGCCCTCTGCAAAGAAAAGTCTAAAAAGCTTACAGCACCTGGTATTCCCAGGCGGTCTCCCATTCAAGTACTAACCAGGCCCGACCCTGCTTAGCTTCCGAGATCAGACGAGATCGGGCGTGTTCAGGGTGGTATGGCCGTAAGCGATTAACTCCACCCACAATACCTCCTTTATACATGTGAATCATCACCATCATCAATGGTTCTTCTGTTGCTTTGCAACCATAGCATCTTGAGGTGTGGGTGGGCGGGAGGGTCAATTGTTCCAAAATCAATCTCAAGGTGCAATTTTGTCATATCGTTGCAAGAAAAAAATCATTACAATTTTCAAAAATGACCTTCAGCAATATTGTCAGTGTTTCATATCTAGTTGTTTCCCTGATGCAGAGTAAACTCCCTGCTCTTTCATCGCTCTCTCCAAATAAGACAATTTGAAAATGATATGTTAATAAAACATGAATAAAGTAGTGTTTTGATTAGAAACAAATCTGATGAATGCTCACTTTCACCTTTCAGTGATGATGTTAGGGTTCCATATTCTTTTTTCCTTTGATGAACAGTCTTTCCTGCTCTTTCCAAGAGGTGTCTCCTCTGAAGCAGCAGCAACAGCGCCCTCTGCAAAGAAAAGTCTAAAAAGCTTACAGCACCTGGTATTCCCAGGCGGTCTCCCATTCAAGTACTAACCAGGCCCGACCCTGCTTAGCTTCCGAGATCAGACGAGATCGGGCGTGTTCAGGGTGGTATGGCCGTAAGCGATTAACTCCACCCACAATACCTCCTTTATACATGTGAATCATCACCATCATCAATGGTTCTTCTGTTGCTTTGCAACCATAGCATCTTGAGGTGTGGGTGGGCGGGAGGGTCAATTGTTCCAAAATCAATCTCAAGGTGCAATTTTGGCATATCGTTGCAAGAAAAAAATCATTCCAATTTTCAAAAATGACCTTCAGCAATATTGTCAGTGTTTCATATCCAGTTGTTTCCCTGATGCAGAGTAAACTCCCTGCTCTTTCATCGCTCTCTCCAAATAAGACAATTTGAAAATGATATGTTAATAAAACATGAATAAAGTAGTGTTTTGATTAGAAACAAATCTGATGAATGCTCACTTTCACCTTTCAGTGATGATGTTAGGGTTCCATATTCTTTTTTCCTTTGATGAACAGTCTTTCCTGCTCTTTCCAAGAGGTGTCTCCTCTGAAGCAGCAGCAACAGCGCCCTCTGCAAAGAAAAGTCTAAAAAGCTTACAGCACCTGGTATTCCCAGGCGGTCTCCCATTCAAGTACTAACCAGGCCCGACCCTGCTTAGCTTCCGAGATCGGGCGTGTTCAGGGTGGTATGGCCGTAAGCGATTAACTCCACCCACAATACCTCCTTTATACATGTGAATCATCACCATCATCAATGGTTCTTCTGTTGCTTTGCAACCATAGCATCTTGAGGTGTGGGTGGGCGGGAGGGTCAATTGTTCCAAAATCAATCTCAAGGTGCAATTTTGTCATATCGTTGCAAGAAAAAAATCATTACAATTTTCAAAAATGACCTTCAGCAATATTGTCAGTGTTTCATATCTAGTTGTTTCCCTGATGCAGAGTAAACTCCCTGCTCTTTCATCGCTCTCTCCAAATAAGACAATTTGAAAATGATATGTTAATAAAACATGAATAAAGTAGTGTTTTGATTAGAAACAAATCTGATGAATGCTCACTTTCACCTTTCAGTGATGATGTTAGGGTTCCATATTCTTTTTTCCTTTGATGAACAGTCTTTCCTGCTCTTTCCAAGAGGTGTCTCCTCTGAAGCAGCAGCAACAGCGCCCTCTGCAAAGAAAAGTCTAAAAAGCTTACAGCACCTGGTATTCCCAGGCGGTCTCCCATTCAAGTACTAACCAGGCCCGACCCTGCTTAGCTTCCGAGATCAGACGAGATCGGGCGTGTTCAGGGTGGTATGGCCGTAAGCGATTAACTCCACCCACAATACCTCCTTTATACATGTGAATCATCACCATCATCAATGGTTCTTCTGTTGCTTTGCAACCATAGCATCTTGAGGTGTGGGTGGGCGGGAGGGTCAATTGTTCCAAAATCAATCTCAAGGTGCAATTTTGGCATATCGTTGCAAGAAAAAAATCATTACAATTTTCAAAAATGACCTTCAGCAATATTGTCAGTGTTTCATATCCAGTTGTTTCCCTGATGCAGAGTAAACTCCCTGCTCTTTCATCGCTCTCTCCAAATAAGACAATTTGAAAATGATATGTTAATAAAACATGAATAAAGTAGTGTTTTGATTAGAAACAAATCTGATGAATGCTCACTTTCACCTTTCAGTGATGATGTTAGGGTTCCATATTCTTTTTTCCTTTGATGAACAGTCTTTCCTGCTCTTTCCAAGAGGTGTCTCCTCTGAAGCAGCAGCAACAGCGCCCTCTGCAAAGAAAAGTCTAAAAAGCTTACAGCACCTGGTATTCCCAGGCGGTCTCCCATTCAAGTACTAACCAGGCCCGACCCTGCTTAGCTTCCGAGATCGGGCGTGTTCAGGGTGGTATGGCCGTAAGCGATTAACTCCACCCACAATACCTCCTTTATACATGTGAATCATCACCATCATCAATGGTTCTTCTGTTGCTTTGCAACCATAGCATCTTGAGGTGTGGGTGGGCGGGAGGGTCAATTGTTCCAAAATCAATCTCAAGGTGCAATTTTGGCATATCGTTGCAAGAAAAAAATCATTACAATTTTCAAAAATGACCTTCAGCAATATTGTCAGTGTTTCATATCCAGTTGTTTCCCTGATGCAGAGTAAACTCCCTGCTCTTTCATCGCTCTCTCCAAATAAGACAATTTGAAAATGATATGTTAATAAAACATGAATAAAGTAGTATTTTGATTAGAAACAAATCTGATGAATGCTCACTTTCACCTTTCAGTGATGATGTGAGGGTTCCATATTCTTTTTTCCTTTGATGAACAGTCTTTCCTGCTCTTTCCAAGAGGTGTCTCCTCTGAAGCAGCAGCAACAGCGCCCTCTGCAAAGAAAAGTCTAAAAAGCTTACAGCACCTGGTATTCCCAGGCGGTCTCCCATTCAAGTACTAACCAGGCCCGACCCTGCTTAGCTTCCGAGATCGGACGAGATCGGGCGTGTTCAGGGTGGTATGGCCGTAAGCGATTAACTCCACCCACAATACCTCCTTTATACATGTGAATCATCACCATCATCAATGGTTCTTCTGTTGCTTTGCAACCATAGCATCTTGAGGTGTGGGTGGGCGGGAGGGTCAATTGTTCCAAAATCAATCTCAAGGTGCAATTTTGGCATATCGTTGCAAGAAAAAAATCATTACAATTTTCAAAAATGACCTTCAGCAATATTGTCAGTGTTTCATATCCAGTTGTTTCCCTGATGCAGAGTAAACTCCCTGCTCTTTCATCGCTCTCTCCAAATAAGACAATTTGAAAATGATATGTTAATAAAACATGAATAAAGTAGTGTTTTGATTAGAAACAAATCTGATGAATGCTCACTTTCACCTTTCAGTGATGATGTGAGGGTTCCATATTCTTTTTTCCTTTGATGAACAGTCTTTCCTGCTCTTTCCAAGAGGTGTCTCCTCTGAAGCAGCAGCAACAGCGCCCTCTGCAAAGAAAAGTCTAAAAAGCTTACAGCACCTGGTATTCCCAGGCGGTCTCCCATTCAAGTACTAACCAGGCCCGACCCTGCTTAGCTTCCGAGATCGGACGAGATCGGGCGTGTTCAGGGTGGTATGGCCGTAAGCGATTAACTCCACCCACAATACCTCCTTTATACATGTGAATCATCACCATCATCAATGGTTCTTCTGTTGCTTTGCAACCATAGCATCTTGAGGTGTGGGTGGGCGGGAGGGTCAATTGTTCCAAAATCAATCTCAAGGTGCAATTTTGTCATATCGTTGCAAGAAAAAAATCATTACAATTTTCAAAAATGACCTTCAGCAATATTGTCAGTGTTTCATATCCAGTTGTTTCCCTGATGCAGAGTAAACTCCCTGCTCTTTCATCGCTCTCTCCAAATAAGACAATTTGAAAATGATATGTTAATAAAACATGAATAAAGTAGTGTTTTGATTAGAAACAAATCTGATGAATGCTCACTTTCACCTTTCAGTGATGATGTGAGGGTTCCATATTCTTTTTTCCTTTGATGAACAGTCTTTCCTGCTCTTTCCAAGAGGTGTCTCCTCTGAAGCAGCAGCAACAGCGCCCTCTGCAAAGAAAAGTCTAAAAAGCTTACAGCACCTGGTATTCCCAGGCGGTCTCCCATTCAAGTACTAACCAGGCCCGACCCTGCTTAGCTTCCGAGATCGGACGAGATCGGGCGTGTTCAGGGTGGTATGGCCGTAAGCGATTAACTCCACCCACAATACCTCCTTTATACATGTGAATCATCACCATCATCAATGGTTCTTCTGTTGCTTTGCAACCATAGCATCTTGAGGTGTGGGTGGGCGGGAGGGTCAATTGTTCCAAAATCAATCTCAAGGTGCAATTTTGTCATATCGTTGCAAGAAAAAAATCATTACAATTTTCAAAAATGACCTTCAGCAATATTGTCAGTGTTTCATATCTAGTTGTTTCCCTGATGCAGAGTAAACTCCCTGCTCTTTCATCGCTCTCTCCAAATAAGACAATTTGAAAATGATATGTTAATAAAACATGAATAAAGTAGTGTTTTGATTAGAAACAAATCTGATGAATGCTCACTTTCACCTTTCAGTGATGATGTTAGGGTTCCATATTCTTTTTTCCTTTGATGAACAGTCTTTCCTGCTCTTTCCAAGAGGTGTCTCCTCTGAAGCAGCAGCAACAGCGCCCTCTGCAAAGAAAAGTCTAAAAAGCTTACAGCACCTGGTATTCCCAGGCGGTCTCCCATTCAAGTACTAACCAGGCCCGACCCTGCTTAGCTTCCGAGATCAGACGAGATCGGGCGTGTTCAGGGTGGTATGGCCGTAAGCGATTAACTCCACCCACAATACCTCCTTTATACATGTGAATCATCACCATCATCAATGGTTCTTCTGTTGCTTTGCAACCATAGCATCTTGAGGTGTGGGTGGGCGGGAGGGTCAATTGTTCCAAAATCAATCTCAAGGTGCAATTTTGGCATATCGTTGCAAGAAAAAAATCATTACAATTTTCAAAAATGACCTTCAGCAATATTGTCAGTGTTTCATATCCAGTTGTTTCCCTGATGCAGAGTAAACTCCCTGCTCTTTCATCGCTCTCTCCAAATAAGACAATTTGAAAATGATATGTTAATAAAACATGAATAAAGTAGTGTTTTGATTAGAAACAAATCTGATGAATGCTCACTTTCACCTTTCAGTGATGATGTTAGGGTTCCATATTCTTTTTTCCTTTGATGAACAGTCTTTCCTGCTCTTTCCAAGAGGTGTCTCCTCTGAAGCAGCAGCAACAGCGCCCTCTGCAAAGAAAAGTCTAAAAAGCTTACAGCACCTGGTATTCCCAGGCGGTCTCCCATTCAAGTACTAACCAGGCCCGACCCTGCTTAGCTTCCGAGATCGGGCGTGTTCAGGGTGGTATGGCCGTAAGCGATTAACTCCACCCACAATACCTCCTTTATACATGTGAATCATCACCATCATCAATGGTTCTTCTGTTGCTTTGCAACCATAGCATCTTGAGGTGTGGGTGGGCGGGAGGGTCAATTGTTCCAAAATCAATCTCAAGGTGCAATTTTGGCATATCGTTGCAAGAAAAAAATCATTACAATTTTCAAAAATGACCTTCAGCAATATTGTCAGTGTTTCATATCCAGTTGTTTCCCTGATGCAGAGTAAACTCCCTGCTCTTTCATCGCTCTCTCCAAATAAGACAATTTGAAAATGATATGTTAATAAAACATGAATAAAGTAGTATTTTGATTAGAAACAAATCTGATGAATGCTCACTTTCACCTTTCAGTGATGATGTGAGGGTTCCATATTCTTTTTTCCTTTGATGAACAGTCTTTCCTGCTCTTTCCAAGAGGTGTCTCCTCTGAAGCAGCAGCAACAGCGCCCTCTGCAAAGAAAAGTCTAAAAAGCTTACAGCACCTGGTATTCCCAGGCGGTCTCCCATTCAAGTACTAACCAGGCCCGACCCTGCTTAGCTTCCGAGATCGGACGAGATCGGGCGTGTTCAGGGTGGTATGGCCGTAAGCGATTAACTCCACCCACAATACCTCCTTTATACATGTGAATCATCACCATCATCAATGGTTCTTCTGTTGCTTTGCAACCATAGCATCTTGAGGTGTGGGTGGGCGGGAGGGTCAATTGTTCCAAAATCAATCTCAAGGTGCAATTTTGGCATATCGTTGCAAGAAAAAAATCATTACAATTTTCAAAAATGACCTTCAGCAATATTGTCAGTGTTTCATATCCAGTTGTTTCCCTGATGCAGAGTAAACTCCCTGCTCTTTCATCGCTCTCTCCAAATAAGACAATTTGAAAATGATATGTTAATAAAACATGAATAAAGTAGTGTTTTGATTAGAAACAAATCTGATGAATGCTCACTTTCACCTTTCAGTGATGATGTGAGGGTTCCATATTCTTTTTTCCTTTGATGAACAGTCTTTCCTGCTCTTTCCAAGAGGTGTCTCCTCTGAAGCAGCAGCAACAGCGCCCTCTGCAAAGAAAAGTCTAAAAAGCTTACAGCACCTGGTATTCCCAGGCGGTCTCCCATTCAAGTACTAACCAGGCCCGACCCTGCTTAGCTTCCGAGATCGGACGAGATCGGGCGTGTTCAGGGTGGTATGGCCGTAAGCGATTAACTCCACCCACAATACCTCCTTTATACATGTGAATCATCACCATCATCAATGGTTCTTCTGTTGCTTTGCAACCATAGCATCTTGAGGTGTGGGTGGGCGGGAGGGTCAATTGTTCCAAAATCAATCTCAAGGTGCAATTTTGTCATATCGTTGCAAGAAAAAAATCATTACAATTTTCAAAAATGACCTTCAGCAATATTGTCAGTGTTTCATATCCAGTTGTTTCCCTGATGCAGAGTAAACTCCCTGCTCTTTCATCGCTCTCTCCAAATAAGACAATTTGAAAATGATATGTTAATAAAACATGAATAAAGTAGTGTTTTGATTAGAAACAAATCTGATGAATGCTCACTTTCACCTTTCAGTGATGATGTGAGGGTTCCATATTCTTTTTTCCTTTGATGAACAGTCTTTCCTGCTCTTTCCAAGAGGTGTCTCCTCTGAAGCAGCAGCAACAGCGCCCTCTGCAAAGAAAAGTCTAAAAAGCTTACAGCACCTGGTATTCCCAGGCGGTCTCCCATTCAAGTACTAACCAGGCCCGACCCTGCTTAGCTTCCGAGATCGGACGAGATCGGGCGTGTTCAGGGTGGTATGGCCGTAAGCGATTAACTCCACCCACAATACCTCCTTTATACATGTGAATCATCACCATCATCAATGGTTCTTCTGTTGCTTTGCAACCATAGCATCTTGAGGTGTGGGTGGGCGGGAGGGTCAATTGTTCCAAAATCAATCTCAAGGTGCAATTTTGGCATATCGTTGCAAGAAAAAAATCATTACAATTTTCAAAAATGACCTTCAGCAATATTGTCAGTGTTTCATATCCAGTTGTTTCCCTGATGCAGAGTAAACTCCCTGCTCTTTCATCGCTCTCTCCAAATAAGACAATTTGAAAATGATATGTTAATAAAACATGAATAAAGTAGTGTTTTGATTAGAAACAAATCTGATGAATGCTCACTTTCACCTTTCAGTGATGATGTGAGGGTTCCATATTCTTTTTTCCTTTGATGAACAGTCTTTCCTGCTCTTTCCAAGAGGTGTCTCCTCTGAAGCAGCAGCAACAGCGCCCTCTGCAAAGAAAAGTCTAAAAAGCTTACAGCACCTGGTATTCCCAGGAGGTCTCCCATTCAAGTACTAACCAGGCCCGACCCTGCTTAGCATCCGAGATCGGACGAGATCGGGCGTGTTCAGGGTGGTATGGCCGTAAGCGATTAACTCCACCCACAATACCTCCTTTATACATGTGAATCATCACCATCATCAATGGTTCTTCTGTTGCTTTGCAACCATAGCATCTTGAGGTGTGGGTGGGCGGGAGGGTCAATTGTTCCAAAATCAATCTCAAGGTGCAATTTTGGCATATCGTTGCAAGAAAAAAATCATTACAATTTTCAAAAATGACCTTCAGCAATATTGTCAGTGTTTCATATCCAGTTGTTTCCCTGATGCAGAGTAAACTCCCTGCTCTTTCATCGCTCTCTCCAAATAAGACAATTTGAAAATGATATGTTAATAAAACATGAATAAAGTAGTGTTTTGATTAGAAACAAATCTGATGAATGCTCACTTTCACCTTTCAGTGATGATGTGAGGGTTCCATATTCTTTTTTCCTTTGATGAACAGTCTTTCCTGCTCTTTCCAAGAGGTGTCTCCTCTGAAGCAGCAGCAACAGCGCCCTCTGCAAAGAAAAGTCTAAAAAGCTTACAGCACCTGGTATTCCCAGGCGGTCTCCCATTCAAGTACTAACAAGGCCCGACCCTGCTTAGCTTCCGAGATCGGACGAGATCGGGCGTGTTCAGGGTGGTATGGCCGTAAGCGATTAACTCCACCCACAATACCTCCTTTATACATGTGAATCATCACCATCATCAATGGTTCTTCTGTTGCTTTGCAACCATAGCATCTTGAGGTGTGGGTGGGCGGGAGGGTCAATTGTTCCAAAATCAATCTCAAGGTGCAATTTTGGCATATCGTTGCAAGAAAAAAATCATTACAATTTTCAAAAATGACCTTCAGCAATATTGTCAGTGTTTCATATCCAGTTGTTTCCCTGATGCAGAGTAAACTCCCTGCTCTTTCATCGCTCTCTCCAAATAAGACAATTTGAAAATGATATGTTAATAAAACATGAATAAAGTAGTGTTTTGATTAGAAACAAATCTGATGAATGCTCACTTTCACCTTTCAGTGATGATGTGAGGGTTCCATATTCTTTTTTCCTTTGATGAACAGTCTTTCCTGCTCTTTCCAAGAGGTGTCTCCTCTGAAGCAGCAGCAACAGCGCCCTCTGCAAAGAAAAGTCTAAAAAGCTTACAGCACCTGGTATTCCCAGGCGGTCTCCCATTCAAGTACTAACCAGGCCCGACCCTGCTTAGCTTCCGAGATCGGACGAGATCGGGCATGTTCAGGGTGGTATGGCCGTAAGCGATTAACTCCACCCACAATACCTCCTTTATACATGTGAATCATCACCATCATCAATGGTTCTTCTGTTGCTTTGCAACCATAGCATCTTGAGGTGTGGGTGGGCGGGAGGGTCAATTGTTCCAAAATCAATCTCAAGGTGCAATTTTGGCATATCGTTGCAAGAAAAAAATCATTACAATTTTCAAAAATGACCTTCAGCAATATTGTCAGTGTTTCATATCCAGTTGTTTCCCTGATGCAGAGTAAACTCCCTGCTCTTTCATCGCTCTCTCCAAATAAGACAATTTGAAAATGATATGTTAATAAAACATGAATAAAGTAGTGTTTTGATTAGAAACAAATCTGATGAATGCTCACTTTCACCTTTCAGTGATGATGTGAGGGTTCCATATTCTTTTTTCCTTTGATGAACAGTCTTTCCTGCTCTTTCCAAGAGGTGTCTCCTCTGAAGCAGCAGCAACAGCGCCCTCTGCAAAGAAAAGTCTAAAAAGCTTACAGCACCTGGTATTCCCAGGCGGTCTCCCATTCAAGTACTAACCAGGCCCGACCCTGCTTAGCTTCCGAGATCGGACGAGATCGGGCGTGTTTTTTTTTTTTTTTTTTTCTTTTATTATCAAAAATAGATTGAATTTACATTTTTTTTACATACATTTGTTTTTTACATCGTTCCTTTACATGTTTGCCTCTGTCAGGTCTTAACTTTTCACATGTATACATCACTCGATACAGGATACACACAAATCAATAAAAGCAATAAAACCAACCAAAAACAAAAAGCCCCAAAACAAATCTTAACCAAAATCCATTCTCACCTCATTCACATCTCCATTCGTTATTTCTATGAAGGTGCTCCCGTCCACAAACCCTTTCTGAAAGTCGTCTTTCCCAATGTAGCTGTGCATCACTTTCACATCCCTTTCTGTCAAATTTTTAAAAACATTCCACACGTCACATTTTCTCCTTTCATACTGCGCAGTGTTTCTCCTTAGTTTCACTGCATATCGTGCGTGGCTCAGGACATAGTTTAACAGATTTACATTGCATCCTCTCTTTCTCTCCACCACGCCAAACAACCACAGCTTCTTCCATTCGCTCCTCCCCACAAAGTCTCCCTCCCAGCACCTATTTATTAACTCCCTTATTTTCCCAAAGTACACCCTTAGTTCCCCACATTCAACAAACTCATGCATACATGTCTCCACTCCCACTTCACATACGTCACATTCCTTTCCCACCTCCCGGTCAAACTTGCTCTTTATCAGGTTGTTGTATATCCTGTTGTGCCTTAGCATGTAGTCAAAGTGTTCACATTCAGTCGTGTTCCACTTCACTCTCAGATTGGTCCATATTTGCTTTGCATCCATGTTATTCATTACTTTGACCCACACTTTCTCTGCAGCCGGCCTCCTCAGTTCTTTCTCCCTCATACATTCATATATCATCCTTGTTTTTACATCCTTCAGACTCAACTTGCACTCCCCTTCCCCTACATACATATCTATTTCATCTTCTCCTCCGTTCACGTTCTCTCTCTCAATCATTTCCATCCATTCTTTGGGCATTGCTTTTTTTATTTTTTCTATGACCCCTTCAGCTGTACCCGGCCATATTTCATCCCCATTCCCCCTGACCTCATCTACAATCACCTGTGCCCTCATAAAACCCGGTGTGTACTCGTACACCATGTCCCTCACCTTCCTTATCCCTGCTCTCCATATTACCCTGTTAAAGATGGTCTCCCCCTCCACTGTGATTTTTGGATTTAAAAACGCTGGCTGCTCCCATACCTGCTTTACATTTTTGCATTCATACTTCACGAAACTCAGAAACTCTCCCCACGCTTCCAGCATCTCTTTGTAATAATCAGTCACTCCATCTAACATCCCTTTTTTCATTTTCATATACACTCCACTCTCACCACACCCTCCAGTTTTGTTGATAGCTTCTGTTAAACACACCTTCCACACCTGATCACTTTTATTCTTTAAGTATCTCACCATCATTTTCACCCTCAGTGCTTTTTTTTTTCTCTCTAAGTTAACCAGTTTCAGTCCCCCGTCTTCATACTCGTTTTCTAGTACTTCCCTTGCTATTCTAACCCCCTTCCCATCCCACAAAAAGTCACTCACCATCCCTCCCACTTCTTTCATCACTTTCTCAGGCACATCCATCACATTCATCACATACACCAGCTTGCTCATTATTAAACAATTTACTACAATTACCTTCCCTTTTAGCTTCAATCCTCTTCTCTTCCAAAACCCTAACGTCTTTCTAATCCTATTCACTATCCCCTCATACTGCCTATCTCTCCCTTCTTTCTCTTCTATCCCTAAATTTACACCTAACACCTTCATATACCCTTTGTTTTCCTTCATTCTGATCTCCTCCCTCTCTTCTCTGTTCTCCCCTATGTACATTATCTCTGATTTCTCTATGTTTACTTTTGCTCCTGATGCCCTACCATACTGCTCTACACTTTTTAAAACCTCTACTACACTTTCTTTGTCCCTAACTGTCACTGTTGTGTCGTCTGCATATTGATATAGCGTGCTCATCTGTCCACCCGGTAGTTCTATGCCCTTAATCCCTCTATTTTGCAATATTAGTGCCGCTAGCGGCTCTGCTGACAAGGCGTACAGCAGAGCCGATAGCGGACATCCCTGTCTAACTGATCTCTCTAATCTAAACTCCTCTGTCACTATCCCGTTTATTTTTATCTTACTCGCTGCTCTTTCATACATCCTCCTTATCCATCCTATCATCCTATTTCCAAAACCCACTTTATCTAATACCTTATATAAATACCCATGATCTACTCTATCAAATGCTTTATTCAGATCCAAACTCGCTACTATCCCTATTTTGTTCCCCTTCATGTGTGTGATGGTGTCCCTAATACTGCTTATTGTGTCGGCTATGTCTCTTCCTGGTATGCTATATGCTTGTGTGCTTCCCACCACCGTCCCTATAACCCCCTTTATCCTATTTGCTAACACCTTTGCTAGTATTTTATAATCACCATTTAACATTGTGAGTGGTCTGTAGTTTTCTAATTTGTCCCTGCTCCCTTTTTTGTAAATTATACTAACTAGCCCTATTGTCATGCTGTGTGGCATCTCTCCCTTCTCTTCTATATACCTAAATAATCTATCTAACACTGGCACTAATTCTTCCTTAAACTCTATATAAAACTCTCCTATTATCCCATCTATCCCTGGACTTTTATTCCTGCCTAACTCATCTATTGCTTTCCCTATCTCTCCCTTAGTTATCTCTCCTTCACATCCTTCTCTGTCCTCATCACTCAGCCTAGCTTCCATCTTTTCTATCACCTGCCTGCTACTCTCCTCATCTACTTCTTCTTTCTTAAATAACTCCCTATAGAATTCTCCTACTCTTTCCACTATCCCTACAAAGTCAGTTATTCTTTCCCCTCTCTTTCCCTCCACTTGCTCAAAATAATTATTCTTTTGCCTTACCTTCTCTAGCCCTAAGAAATAACCTGTACATTTTTCCCCCTCTACTACATCTCTTGCCTTACTTCTAATTATTGCTCCCTTGCACTTTCCCTGTTCTATCTCTTTCAGTTCATCTTTCTTCTTTATATATTCCCCCAAATCATACTTGCCATCCTCCTCAGCTTTCTTTTCCTCTTCTCTCAACTCCTCTTTTAACTTTTTTTCCTTCTCTCTCTGTGTTTTCCCCCTCTTCCTACTGTGTTTTATGCTCATGGTCTGTACTCCCTCTTTTACCCCTTCCCACCACCTCCCTATATCTTCCTCATACATCCTGTCATCCTTCTCCCACCTTATGTATTCTCTCACTTCTTTTTTATATTTTTCATCTCTCAGCAACTCCCCATTCATGCACCACAGTCCCCCTCCTCTTCTCTTTGTCCCCCCCCCTATTGTAAATTTTAACTCCTTATGATCACTATACGTTGTGGTTCTATATTCTATTTCTTTTATCCTTTCTGCTATGCTTTTTGTGCTTAATACTAAATCTATCCTACTCTGTTTTAATTCCCCTTTTACCAGTTGTGTTCTTGAGAACGCTCTCCTCTCTGGATTTCTTTCTCTCCATACGTCACTCAGTCCTTTCATACTTTTTAATTTTTTTAATACCTCTCTTGTTGTGTCATTTTTAAAGTGCATGTTTGTTGACACGTCCAGTTTCTCACACCACACATTGAAGTCCCCCACAATCATGCAGTTGTCATCACACATCGTTCCCATCTTTTCAATCATCACCTTTCTTTCTTTCTCCTCATTCGGCATATACACATTTACCAGCTTCATTTCCTCATTCTTATATTCAAATTTGATCCCTATCATCCTCCCATCTCCCTCATCTTCACACCTTCTTACATTCCCTATCACTCCTTTTTTTGTTAATATTGCTACACCCCTCGCATTCCCATCTCCATTATTTGCAAATACTTCTCCCCTCCATTCATCCTCCACCTCTTTCATACATCTCTCATTCCAGTGTGTTTCCTGTAAGCATATTATGTCATAATTACTCTTCCCATATATCTGATGTCTTTTGTTTTTGTTCTTTAGCCCCCTTGCATTTATTGAAATTATTGTTAACATTATTATTATTTTTACTTTCATTTTGTTATTTCCTTAGTTTTACTTTTCTTATTATTCCTCGTATGCCTCTTAGTATTCTGTCTTTTTCTTAGTTGTTTCATTTGTTCCTCTATATCCATGTCTGTTTCGGATCCTACCGTCTGTGGTGTGGTAGTCTCCTCTGCAGTCTCTGTGGGCTTAGCTCCACTCAGTGCATTCTCCGTCCTTCCTGTGTCATCCTCTCGTCGCGTTCTCCCCGGGCCTGCTTCCTCCTTTCCGTCTTGTCTTTCGACAGTCGCCCCCTTCTCTGGCCCTCTCGTCTCCTTCGTTTTGGGACCTTTCTTCTCCACCCCGTCACTCCTCCTGTCTGCCGTCCCTTCTGTCCTCACCTCACGCGCCAGCGCTCCTCTCCTCCTTCCCGCATCCTCCTCCTCGTTGTTTCCTTTCGTTCTCTCCTTCCTTTCCTTCCGGTTCGCTCCATCTTTCTTTCCGCCTTCCGTCTCCTCTGTCGGCCTCTCTCCTTCCTGCTTGCCTGCATCCTCTTTCTCTGTCTCCTCCATTTCTTTTCTGACTCCCTCCTCCTCACTTTCCATATACTCTGCCTCCCCCTCCTCACTGCCTCCGCTCTCACTTTCTTGTCCACTCTCATTTGTGTCGTCTTCTGCCTCACTCTTATTGCATCTGCATTCACTCATAAGGTTCTGGCATAGTTCACATCTCTTCTTCCCCTGCGTGCATTCCCTTGCATAATGACCCTGCACTCCACATCTGTTGCAGTGAAATTCAGGGCACTCTCTCATTATGTGCCCTGGTTTAATGCACAACCTGCACACCTTCACCTGCTTATCATGCAGCACCCTGAAGTACTCAGCTCCCAGCGCTGTGTCAAATCTAGCGGAATACGGCAGTGATTGTATTTCATTATTAAATTTTACTTTCAGGAACCTTGTCCCATCAGCTACATTTGTCCCTGGCCACATCCTTCTTTTAATGGGAGATACTGCTGATACTCCCCAGAGTTGTAGCTTTGCCAGTATCTCCCTGTCCTCAATATAAAATGGCAGATTCATGAAAGACACTATTAGCTCGTCATTTACTAGCTCTCTGACGTGCACCCGAGTCTCCCCAATCTTAAAGCCTTCCGTGAGCCTGTCCTTTCCCTTCGGATGGCTCATCGTCATTTCATATTTTTTTTCGGTTATCTGTCGGCACGCCAGTAGCCCTCCACACAGCTCGCGTACGCAACGCATCAGCTCCATAGCCGTGTCCTCGCCCTCCATCTCTACCATCACTGTCTGCTCCCTGTCGTTCCTCTCATTTATTTTGCAGCACTTACCCTGCGTCAGCTCCGTCTCTCCACCGCTGTCACCTCCGTGGGTGTCAGCGGTTAAACTCCGCCGCTCCGTGCTTGTCTCTGCCATTGTCTCGGGAGCACTTCCTAGCAGTCTACGATTCCCCCTCACAGTGCGTCACTGCCGCGGGGGACACACACATACACACAACAAGACAATCACAACACTAATGTCCGGTTGGATTTACATATATGAGGTAGAAAAATAGGGAATGTAGAGAGAGAACAAGAAAAGCTGGAAAAGAGAGAGAAAAAAAAAAGAAAAATAGTTCCTCTGCAGCCACCCGTGGTGGCTTGCTTCCGGGTCGCTGGTTGATGTCGTCACTCCGTGGTGCGTTCAAGGGCGTGTTCAGGGTGGTATGGCCGTAAGCGATTAACTCCACCCACAATACCTCCTTTATACATGTGAATCATCACCATCATCAATGGTTCTTCTGTTGCTTCGCAACCATAGAATCTTGAGGTGTGGGTGGGCGGGGGGGTCAATTGTTCCAAAATCAATCTCAAGGTGCAATTTTGTCATATCGTTGCAAGAAAAAAATCATTACAATTTTCAAAAATGACCTTCAGCAATAAATTAGTGTTTCATATCCAGTTGTTTCCCTGATGCAGAGTAAACTCCCTGCTCTTTCATCGCTCTCTCCAAATAAGACAATTTGAAAATGATATGTTAATAAAACATGAATAAAGTAGTGTTTTGATTAGAAACAAATCTGATGAATGCTCACTTTCACCTTTCAGTGATGATGTGAGGGTTCCATATTCTTTTTTCCTTTGATGAACAGTATTTCCTGCTCTTTCCAAGAGGTGTCTCCTCTGAAGCAGCAGCAACAGCGCCCTCTGCAAAGTCTAAAAAGCTTACAGCACCTGGTATTCCCAGGCAGTCTCCCATTCAAGTACTAACCAGGCCCGACCCTGCTTAGCTTCCGAGATCGGACGAGATCGGGCGTGTTTTTTTTTTTTTTCTTTTATTATCAAAAATAGATTGAATTTACATTTTTTTTACATACATTTGTTTTTTACATCATTCCTTTACATGTTTGCCTCTGTCAGGTCTTAACTTTTAACATGTATACATCACTCGATACAGGAAACACACAAATCAATAAAAACAATAAAACCAACCAAAAACAAAAAGCCCCAAAATAAATCTTAACCAAAATCCATTCTCACCTCATTCACATCTCCATTCGTTATTTCTATGAAGGTGCTCCCGTCCACAAACCCTTTCTGAAAGTCGTCTTTCCCAATGTAGCTGTGCATCACTTTCACATCCCTTTCTGTCAAATTTTTAAAAACATTCCACACATCACATTTTCTCCTTTCATACTGCGCAGTGTTTCTCCTTAGTTTCACTGCATATCGTGCGTGGCTCAGGACATAGTTTAACAGATTTACATTGCATCCTCTCTTTCTCTCCACCACGCCAAACAACCACAGCTTCTTCCATTCGCTCCTCCCCACAAAGTCCCCCTCCCAGCACCTATTTATTAACTCCCTTATTTTCCCAAAGTACACCCTTAGTTCCCCACATTCAACAAACTCATGCATACATGTCTCCACTCCCACTTCACATACGTCACATTCCTTTCCCACCTCCCGGTCAAACTTGCTCTTTATCAGGTTGTTGTATATCCTGTTGTGCCTTAGCATGTAGTCAAAGTGTTCACATTCAGTCGTGTTCCACTTCACTCTCAGATTGGTCCATATTTGCTTTGCATCCATGTTATTCATTACTTTGACCCACACTTTCTCTGCAGCCGGCCTCCTCAGTTCTTTCTCCCTCATACATTCATATATCATCCTTGTTTTTACATCCTTCAGACTCAACTTGCACTCCCCTTCCCCTACATACATATCTATTTCATCTTCTCCTCCGTTCACATTCTCTCTCTCAATCATTTCCATCCATTCTTTGGGCATTGCTTTTTTTATTTTTTCTATGACCCCTTCAGCTGTACCCGGCCATATTTCATCCCCATTCCCCCTGACCTCATCTACAATCACCTGTGCCCTCATAAAACCCGGTGTGTACTCGTACACCATGTCCCTCACCTTCCTTATCCCTGCTCTCCATATTACCCTGTTAAAGATGGTCTCCCCCTCCACTGTGATTTTTGGATTTAAAAACGCTGGCTGCTCCCATACCTGCTTTACATTTTTGCATTCATACTTCACGAAACTCAGAAACTCTCCCCACGCTCCCAGCATCTCTTTGTAATAATCAGTCGCTCCATCTAACATCCCTTTTTTCATTTTCATATACACTCCACTCTCACCACACCCTCCAGTTTTGTTGATAGCTTCTGTTAAACACACCTTCCACACCTGATCACTTTTATTCTTTAAGTATCTCACCATCATTTTCACCCTCAGTGCTTTTTTTTTTCTCTCTAAGTTAACCAGTTTCAGTCCCCCGTCTTCATACTCGTTTTCTAGTACTTCCCTTGCTATTCTAACCCCCTTCCCATCCCACAAAAAGTCACTCACCATCCCTCCCACTTCTTTCATCACTTTCTCAGGCACATCCATCACATTCATCACATACACCAGCTTGCTCATTATTAAACAATTTACTACAATTACCTTCCCTTTTAGCTTCAATCCTCTTCTCTTCCAAAACCCTAACGTCTTTCTAATCCTATTCACTATCCCCTCATACTGCCTATCTCTCCCTTCTTTCTCTTCTATCCCTAAATTTACACCTAACACCTTCATATACCCTTTGTTTTCCTTCATTCTGATCTCCTCCCTCTCTTCTCTGTTCTCCCCTATGTACATTATCTCTGATTTCTCTATGTTTACTTTTGCTCCTGATGCCCTACCATACTGCTCTACACTTTTTAAAACCTCTACTCCACTTTCTTTGTCCCTAACTGTCACTGTTGTGTCGTCTGCATATTGATATAGCGTGCTCATCTGTCCACCCGGTAGTTCTATGCCCTTAATCCCTCTATTTTGCAATATTAGTGCCGCTAGGGGCTCTGCTGACAAGGCGTACAGCAGAGCCGATAGCGGACATCCCTGTCTAACTGATCTCTCTAATCTAAACTCCTCTGTCACTATCCCGTTTATTTTTATCTTACTCGCTGCTCTTTCATACATCCTCCTTATCCATCCTATCATCCTATTTCCAAAACCCACTTTATCTAATACCTTATATAAATACCCATGATCTACTCTATCAAATGCTTTATTCAGATCCAAACTCGCTACTATCCCTATATTGTTCCCCTTCATGTGTGTGATGGTGTCCCTAATACTGCTTATTGTGTCGGCTATGTCTCTTCCTGGTATGCTATATGCTTGTGTGCTTCCCACCACCGTCCCTATAACCCCCTTTATCCTATTTGCTAACACCTTTGCTAGTATTTTATAATCACCATTTAACATTGTGAGTGGTCTGTAGTTTTCTAATTTGTCCCTGCTCCCTTTTTTGTAAATTATACTAACTAGCCCTATTGTCATGCTGTGTGGCATCTCTCCCTTCTCTTCTATATACCTAAATAATCTATCTAACACTGGCACTAATTCTTCCTTAAACTCTATATAAAACTCTCCTATTATCCCATCTATCCCTGGACTTTTATTCCTGCCTAACTCATCTATTGCTTTCCCTATCTCTCCTTTAGTTATCTCTCCTTCACATCCTTCTCTATCCTCATCACTCAGCCTAGCTTCCATCTTTTCTATCACCTGCCTGCTACTCTCCTCATCTACTTCTTCTTTCTTAAATAACTCCCTATAGAATTCTCCTACTCTTTCCACTATCCCTACAAAGTCAGTTATTCTTTCCCCTCTCTTTCCCTCCACTTGCTCAAAATAATTATTCTTTTGCCTTACCTTCTCTAGCCCTAAGAAATAACCTGTACATTTTTCCCCCTCTACTACATCTCTTGCCTTACTTCTAATTATTGCTCCCTTGCACTTTCCCTGTTCTATCTCTTTCAGTTCATCTTTCTTCTTTATATATTCCCCCAAATCATACTTGCCATCCTCCTCAGCTTTCTTTTCCTCTTCTCTCAACTCCTCTTTTAACTTTTTTTCCTTCTCTCTCTGTGTTTTCCCCCTCTTCCTACTGTGTTTTATGCTCATGGTCCGTACTCCCTCTTTTACCCCTTCCCACCACCTCCCTATATCTTCCTCATACATCCTGTCATCCTTCTCCCACCTTATGTATTCTCTCACTTCTTTTTTATATTTTTCATCTCTCAGCAACTCCCCATTCATGCACCACAGTCCCCCTCCTCTTCTCTTTGTCCCCCCCCCTATTGTAAATTTTAACTCCTTATGATCACTATACGTTGTGGTTCTATATTCTATTTCTTTTATCCTTTCTGCTATGCTTTTTGTGCTTAATACTAAATCTATCCTACTCTGTTTTAATTCCCCTTTTACCAGTTGTGTTCTTGAGAACGCTCTCCTCTCTGGATTTCTTTCTCTCCATACGTCACTCAGTCCTTTCATACTTTTTAATTTTTTTAATACCTCTCTTGTTGTGTCATTTTTAAAGTGCATGTTTGTTGACACGTCCAGTTTCTCACACCACACATTGAAGTCCCCCACAATCATGCAGTTGTCATCACACATCGTTCCCATCTTTTCAATCATCACCTTTCTTTCTTTCTCCTCATTCGGCATATACACATTTACCAGCTTCATTTCCTCATTCTTATATTCAAATTTGATCCCTATCATCCTCCCATCTCCCTCATCTTCACACCTTCTTACATTCCCTATCACTCCTTTTTTTGTTAATATTGCTACACCCCTCGCATTCCCATCTCCATTATTTGCAAATACTTCTCCCCTCCATTCATCCTCCACCTCTTTCATACATCTCTCATTCCAGTGTGTTTCCTGTAAGCATATTATGTCATAATTACTCTTCCCATATATCTGATGTCTTTTGTTTTTGTTCTTTAGCCCCCTTGCATTTATTGAAATTATTGTTAACATTATTATTATTTTTACTTTCATTTTGTTATTTCCTTAGTTTTACTTTTCTTATTATTCCTCGTATGCCTCTTAGTATTCTGTCTTTTTCTTAGTTGTTTCATTTGTTCCTCTATATCCATGTCTGTTTCGGATCCTACCGTCTGTGGTGTGGTAGTCTCCTCTGCAGTCTCTGTGGGCTTAGCTCCACTCAGTGCATTCTCCGTCCTTCCTGTGTCATCCTCTCGTCGCGTTCTCCCCGGGCCTGCTTCCTCCTTTCCGTCTTGTCTTTCGACAGTCGCCCCCTTCTCTGGCCCTCTCGTCTCCTTCGTTTTGGGACCTTTCTTCTCCACCCCGTCACTCCTCCTGTCTGCCGTCCCTTCTGTCCTCACCTCACGCGCCAGCGCTCCTCTCCTCCTTCCCGCATCCTCCTCCTCGTTGTTTCCTTTCGTTCTCTCCTTCCTTTCCTTCCGGTTCGCTCCATCTTTCTTTCCGCCTTCCGTCTCCTCTGTCGGCCTCTCTCCTTCCTGCTTGCCTGCATCCTCTTTCTCTGTCTCCTCCATTTCTTTTCTGACTCCCTCCTCCTCACTTTCCATATACTCTGCCTCCCCCTCCTCACTGCCTCCGCTCTCACTTTCTTGTCCACTCTCATTTGTGTCGTCTTCTGCCTCACTCTTATTGCATCTGCATTCACTCATAAGGTTCTGGCATAGTTCACATCTCTTCTTCCCCTGCGTGCATTCCCTTGCATAATGACCCTGCACTCCACATCTGTTGCAGTGAAATTCAGGGCACTCTCTCATTATGTGCCCTGGTTTAATGCACAACCTGCACACCTTCACCTGCTTATCATGCAGCACCCTGAAGTACTCAGCTCCCAGCGCTGTGTCAAATCTAGCGGAATACGGCAGTGATTGTATTTCATTATTAAATTTTACTTTCAGGAACCTTGTCCCATCAGCTACATTTGTCCCTGGCCACATCCTTCTTTTAATGGGAGATACTGCTGATACTCCCCAGAGTTGTAGCTTTGCCAGTATCTCCCTGTCCTCAATATAAAATGGCAGATTCATGAAAGACACTATTAGCTCGTCATTTACTAGCTCTCTGACGTGCACCCGAGTCTCCCCAATCTTAAAGCCTTCCGTGAGCCTGTCCTTTCCCTTCGGATGGCTCATCGTCATTTCATATTTTTTTTCGGTTATCTGTCGGCACGCCAGTAGCCCTCCACACAGCTCGCGTACGCAACGCATCAGCTCCATAGCCGTGTCCTCGCCCTCCATCTCTACCATCACTGTCTGCTCCCTGTCGTTCCTCTCATTTATTTTGCAGCACTTACCCTGCGTCAGCTCCGTCTCTCCACCGCTGTCACCTCCGTGGGTGTCAGCGGTTAAACTCCGCCGCTCCGTGCTTGTCTCTGCCATTGTCTCGGGAGCACTTCCTAGCAGTCTACGATTCCCCCTCACAGTGCGTCACTGCCGCGGGGGACACACACATACACACAACAAGACAATCACAACACTAATGTCCGGTTGGATTTACATATATGAGGTAGAAAAATAGGGAATGTAGAGAGAGAACAAGAAAAGCTGGAAAAGAGAGAGAAAAAAAAAAGAAAAATAGTTCCTCTGCAGCCACCCGTGGTGGCTTGCTTCCGGGTCGCTGGTTGATGTCGTCACTCCGTGGTGCGTTCAAGGGCGTGTTCAGGGTGGTATGGCCGTAAGCGATTAACTCCACCCACAATACCTCCTTTATACATGTGAATCATCACCATCATCAATGGTTCTTCTGTTGCTTCGCAACCATAGAATCTTGAGGTGTGGGTGGGCGGGGGGGTCAATTGTTCCAAAATCAATCTCAAGGTGCAATTTTGTCATATCGTTGCAAGAAAAAAATCATTACAATTTTCAAAAATGACCTTCAGCAATAAATTAGTGTTTCATATCCAGTTGTTTCCCTGATGCAGAGTAAACTCCCTGCTCTTTCATCGCTCTCTCCAAATAAGACAATTTGAAAATGATATGTTAATAAAACATGAATAAAGTAGTGTTTTGATTAGAAACAAATCTGATGAATGCTCACTCTCACCTTTCAGTGATGATGTGAGGGTTCCATATTCTTTTTTCCTTTGATGAACAGTCTTTCCTGCTCTTTCCAAGAGGTGTCTCCTCTGAAGCAGCAGCAACAGCGCCCTCTGCAAAGAAAAGTCTTAAAAGCTTACAGCACCTGGTATTCCCAAGCGGTCTCCCATCCAAGTACTAACCAGGCCCGACCCTGCTTAGCTTCCGAGATCAGACGAGATCGGGCGTGTTCAGGGTGGTATGGCCGTAAGCTATTAACTCCACCCACAATACCTCCTTTATACATGTGAATCATCACCATCATCAATGGTTCTTCTGTTGCTTTGCAACCATAGAATCTTGAGGTGTGGGTGGGCGGGGGGGTCAATTGTTCCAAAATCAATCTCAAGGTGAAATTTTGTCATATCGTTGCAAGAAAAACATCATTACAATTTTCAAAAATGACCTTCAGCAATATTGTCAGTGTTTCATATCCAGTTGTTTCCCTGATGCAGAGTAAACTCCCTGCTCTTTCATCGCTCTCTCCAAATAAGACAATTTGAAAATGATATGTTAATAAAACATGAATAAAGTAGTGTTTTGATTAGAAACAAATCTGATGAATGCTCACTCTCACCTTTCAGTGATGATGTGAGGGTTCCATATTCTTTTTCTTTTGATGAACAGTCTTTCCTGCTCTTTCCAAGAGGTGTCTCCTCTGAAGCAGGAGCAACAGCGCCCTCTGCAAAGAAAAGTCTAAAAAGCTTACAGCACCTGGTATTCCCAGGCGGTCTCCCATTCAAGTACTAACCAGGCCCGACCCTGCTTAGCTTCCGAGATCGGACGAGATCGGGCGTGTTCAGGGTGGTATGCCCGTAAGCAATTAACTCCACCCACAATACCTCCTTTATACATGTGAATCATCACCATCATCAATGGTTCTTCTGTTGCTTCGCAACCATAGAATCTTGAGGTGTGGCTGGGCGGGGGGGTCAATTGTTCCAAAATCAATCTCAAGGTGCAATATTGTCATATCGTTGCAAGAAAAAAATCATTACAATTTTCAAAAATGACCTTCAGCAATATTGTCAGTGTTTCATATCCAGTTGTTTCCTTGATGCAGAGTAAACTCCCTGCTCTTTCATCGCTCTCTCCAAATAAGACAATTTGAAAATGATATGTTAATAAAACATGAATAAAGTAGTGTTTTGATTAGAAACAAATCTGATGAATGCTCACTCTCACCTTTCAGTGATGATGTGAGGGTTCCATATTCTTTTTCCTTTGATGAACAGTCTTTCCTGCTCTTTCCAAGAGGTGTCTCCTCTGAAGCAGAAGCAGTAGCAACAGCGCCCTCTGCAAAGAAAAGTCTAAAAAGCTTACAGCACCTGGTATTACCAGGCGGTCTCCCATCCAAGTACTAACCAGGCCCGATCCTGCTTAGCTTCCGAGATCGGACGTGTTCAGGGTGGTATGGCCGTAAGCGATTAACTCCACCCGCAATACCTCCTTTATACATGTGAATCATCACCATCATCAATGGTTCTTCTGTTGCTTTGCAACCATAGCATCTTGATGTGTGGGTGGGTTGGGGGGGTCAATTGTTCCAAAATCAATCTCAAGGTGAAATTTTGTCATATCGTTGCAAGAAAAAAATCATTACAATTTTCAAAAATGACCTTCAGCAATATTGTCAGTGTTTCATATCCAGTTGTTTCCTTGATGCAGAGTAAACTCCCTGCTCTTTCATCGCTCTCTCCAAATAAGACAATTTGAAAATGATATGTTAATAAAACATGAATAAAGTAGTGTTTTGATTAGAAACAAATCTGATGAATGCTCACTCTCACCGATGATGTGAGGGTTCCATATTCTTTTTTCCTTTGATGAACAGTCTTTCCTGCTCTTTCCAAGAGGTGTCTCCTCTGAAGCAGGAGCAACAGCGCCCTCTGCAAAGAAAAGTCTAAAAAGCTTACAGCACCTGGTATTCCCAGGCGGTCTCCCATCCAAGTACTAACCAGGCCCAACCCTGCTTAGCTTCCGAGATCGGACGAGATCGGGTGTGTTCAGGGCGGTATGGCCGTAAGCGATTAACTCCACCCACAATACCTCCTTTATACATGTGAATCATCACCATCATGAATGGTTCTTCTGTTGCTTTGCAACCATAGCATCTTGAGGTGTGGGTGGGTGGGGTGGTCAATTGTTCCAAAATCAATCTCAAGGTGAAATTTTGTCATATCGTTGCAAGAAAAAAATCATTACAATTTTCAGAAATGACCTTCAGCAATAAATTAGTGTTTCATATCCAGTTGTTTCCCTGATGCAGAGTAAACTCCATGCTATTTCATCGCTCTCTCCAAATAAGACAATTTGAAAATGATATGTTAATAAAACATGAATAAAGTAGTGTTTTGATAAGAAACAAATCTGATGAATGCTCACTCTTACCTTTCAGTGATGATGTGAGGGTTCCATATTCTTTTTTCCTTTGATGAACAGTCTTTCCTGCTCTTTCCAAGAGGTGTCTCCTCTGAAGCAGCAGCAACAGCGCCCTCTGCAAAGAAAAGTCTAAAAAGCTTACAGCACCTGGTATTCCCAGGCGGTCTCCCATCCAAGTACTAACCAGGCCCGACCCTGCTTAGTTTCCGAGATCGGGCGTGTTCAGGGTGGTATGGCCGTAAGCTATTAACTCCACCCACAATACCTCCTTTATACATGTGAATCATCACCATCATCAATGGTTCTTCTGTTGCTTTGCAACCATAGAATCTTGAGGTGTGGGTGGGCGGGGGGGTCAATTGTTCCAAAATCAATCTCAAGGTGCAATTTTGTCATATCGTTGCAAGAAAAAAATCATTACAATTTTCAAAAATGACCTTCAGCAATATTGTCAGTGTTTCATATCCAGTTGTTTCCCTGATGCAGAGTAAACTCCCTGCTCTTTCATCGCTCTCTCCAAATAAGACAATTTGAAAATGATATGTTAATAAAACATGAATAAAGTAGTGTTTTGATTCGAAACAAATCTGATGAATGCTCACTCTCACCTTTCAGTGATGATGTGAGGGTTCCATATTCTTTTTTCCTTTGATGAACAGTCTTTCCTGCTCTTTCCAAGAGGTGTCTCCTCTGAAGCAGCAGCAACAGCGCCCTCTGCAAAGAAAAGTCTAAAAAGCTTACAGCACCTGGTATTCCCAGGCGGTCTCCCATCCAAGTACTAACCAGGCCCAACCCTGCTTAGCTTCCGAGATCGGACGAGATCGGGTGTGTTCAGGGCGGTATGGCCGTAAGCGATTAACTCCACCCACAATACCTCCTTTATACATGTGAATCATCACCATCATGAATGGTTCTTCTGTTGCTTTGCAACCATAGCATCTTGAGGTGTGGGTGGGTGGGGGGGTCAATTGTTCCAAAATCAATCTCAAGGTGAAATTTTGTCATATCGTTGCAAGAAAAAAATCATTACAATTTTCAGAAATGACCTTCAGCAATAAATTAGTGTTTCATATCCAGTTGTTTCCCTGATGCAGAGTAAACTCCATGCTATTTCATCGCTCTCTCCAAATAAGACAATTTGAAAATGATATGTTAATAAAACATGAATAAAGTAGTGTTTTGATAAGAAACAAATCTGATGAATGCTCACTCTTACCTTTCAGTGATGATGTGAGGGTTCCATATTCTTTTTTCCTTTGATGAACAGTCTTTCCTGCTCTTTCCAAGAGGTGTCTCCTCTGAAGCAGCAGCAACAGCGCCCTCTGCAAAGAAAAGTCTAAAAAGCTTACAGCACCTGGTATTCCCAGGCGGTCTCCCATCCAAGTACTAACCAGGCCCGACCCTGCTTAGTTTCCGAGATCGGGCGTGTTCAGGGTGGTATGGCCGTAAGCTATTAACTCCACCCACAATACCTCCTTTATACATGTGAATCATCACCATCATCAATGGTTCTTCTGTTGCTTTGCAACCATAGAATCTTGAGGTGTGGGTGGGCGGGGGGGTCAATTGTTCCAAAATCAATCTCAAGGTGCAATTTTGTCATATCGTTGCAAGAAAAAAATCATTACAATTTTCAAAAATGACCTTCAGCAATATTGTCAGTGTTTCATATCCAGTTGTTTCCCTGATGCAGAGTAAACTCCCTGCTCTTTCATCGCTCTCTCCAAATAAGACAATTTGAAAATGATATGTTAATAAAACATGAATAAAGTAGTGTTTTGATTCGAAACAAATCTGATGAATGCTCACTCTCACCTTTCAGTGATGATGTGAGGGTTCCATATTCTTTTTTCCTTTGATGAACAGTCTTTCCTGCTCTTTCCAAGAGGTGTCTCCTCTGAAGCAGCAGCAACAGCGCCCTCTGCAAAGAAAAGTCTAAAAAGCTTACAGCACCTGGTATTCCCAGGCGGTCTCCCATCCAAGTACTAACCAGGCCCAACCCTGCTTAGCTTCCGAGATCGGACGAGATCGGGTGTGTTCAGGGCGGTATGGCCGTAAGCGATTAACTCCACCCACAATACCTCCTTTATACATGTGAATCATCACCATCATGAATGGTTCTTCTGTTGCTTTGCAACCATAGCATCTTGAGGTGTGGGTGGGTGGGGGGGTCAATTGTTCCAAAATCAATCTCAAGGTGAAATTTTGTCATATCGTTGCAAGAAAAAAATCATTACAATTTTCAGAAATGACCTTCAGCAATAAATTAGTGTTTCATATCCAGTTGTTTCCCTGATGCAGAGTAAACTCCATGCTATTTCATCGCTCTCTCCAAATAAGACAATTTGAAAATGATATGTTAATAAAACATGAATAAAGTAGTGTTTTGATAAGAAACAAATCTGATGAATGCTCACTCTTACCTTTCAGTGATGATGTGAGGGTTCCATATTCTTTTTTCCTTTGATGAACAGTCTTTCCTGCTCTTTCCAAGAGGTGTCTCCTCTGAAGCAGCAGCAACAGCGCCCTCTGCAAAGAAAAGTCTAAAAAGCTTACAGCACCTGGTATTCCCAGGCGGTCTCCCATCCAAGTACTAACCAGGCCCGACCCTGCTTAGTTTCCGAGATCGGGCGTGTTCAGGGTGGTATGGCCGTAAGCTATTAACTCCACCCACAATACCTCCTTTATACATGTGAATCATCACCATCATCAATGGTTCTTCTGTTGCTTTGCAACCATAGAATCTTGAGGTGTGGGTGGGCGGGGGGGTCAATTGTTCCAAAATCAATCTCAAGGTGCAATTTTGTCATATCGTTGCAAGAAAAAAATCATTACAATTTTCAAAAATGACCTTCAGCAATATTGTCAGTGTTTCATATCCAGTTGTTTCCCTGATGCAGAGTAAACTCCCTGCTCTTTCATCGCTCTCTCCAAATAAGACAATTTGAAAATGATATGTTAATAAAACATGAATAAAGTAGTGTTTTGATTCGAAACAAATCTGATGAATGCTCACTCTCACCTTTCAGTGATGATGTGAGGGTTCCATATTCTTTTTTCCTTTGATGAACAGTCTTTCCTGCTCTTTCCAAGAGGTGTCTCCTCTGAAGCAGCAGCAACAGCGCCCTCTGCAAAGAAAAGTCTAAAAAGCTTACAGCACCTGGTATTCCCAGGCGGTCTCCCATTCAAGTACTAACCAGGCCCGACCCTGCTTAGCTTCCGAGATCGGACGAGATCGGGCGTGTTCAGGGTGGTATGGCCGTAAGCGATTAACTCCACCCACAATACCTCCTTTATACATGTGAATCATCACCATCATCAATGGTTCTTCTGTTGCTTTGCAATCATAGAATCTTGAGGTGTGGGTGGGCGGGAGGGTCAATTGTTCCAAAATCAATCTCAAGGTGCAATTTTGTCATATCGTTGCAAGAAAAAAATCATTACAATTTTCAAAAATGACCTTCAGCAATATTGTCAGTGTTTCATATCCAGTTGTTTCCCTGATGCAGAGTAAACTCCCTGCTCTTTCATCGCTCTCTCCAAATAAGACAATTTGAAAATGATATGTTAATAAAACATGAATAAAGTAGTGTTTTGATTAGAAACAAATCTGATGAATGCTCACTTTCACCTTTCAGTGATGATGTGAGGGTTCCATATTCTTTTTTCCTTTGATGAACAGTATTTCCTGCTCTTTCCAAGAGGTGTCTCCTCTGAAGCAGCAGCAACAGCGCCCTCTGCAAAGTCTAAAAAGCTTACAGCACCTGGTATTCCCAGGCAGTCTCCCATTCAAGTACTAACCAGGCCCGACCCTGCTTAGCTTCCGAGATCGGACGAGATCGGGCGTGTTTTTTTTTTTTTTCTTTTAATATCAAAAATAGATTGAATTTACATTTTTTTTACATACATTTGTTTTTTACATCATTCCTTTACATGTTTGCCTCTGTCAGGTCTTAACTTTTAACATGTATACATCACTCGATACAGGAAACACACAAATCAATAAAAACAATAAAACCAACCAAAAACAAAACGCCCCAAAATAAATCTTAACCAAAATCCATTCTCACCTCATTCACATCTCCATTCGTTATTTCTATGAAGGTGCTCCCGTCCACAAACCCTTTCTGAAAGTCGTCTTTCCCAATGTAGCTGTGCATCACTTTCACATCCCTTTCTGTCAAATTTTTAAAAACATTCCACACGTCACATTTTCTCCTTTCATACTGCGCAGTGTTTCTCCTTAGTTTCACTGCATATCGTGCGTGGCTCAGGACATAGTTTAACAGATTTACATTGCATCCTCTCTTTCTCTCCACCACGCCAAACAACCACAGCTTCTTCCATTCGCTCCTCCCCACAAAGTCTCCCTCCCAGCACCTATTTATTAACTCCCTTATTTTCCCAAAGTACACCCTTAGTTCCCCACATTCAACAAACTCATGCATACATGTCTCCACTCCCACTTCACATACGTCACATTCCTTTCCCACCTCCCGGTCAAACTTGCTCTTTATCAGGTTGTTGTATATCCTGTTGTGCCTTAGCATGTAGTCAAAGTGTTCACATTCAGTCGTGTTCCACTTCACTCTCAGATTGGTCCATATTTGCTTTGCATCCATGTTATTCATTACTTTGACCCACACTTTCTCTGCAGCCGGCCTCCTCAGTTCTTTCTCCCTCATACATTCATATATCATCCTTGTTTTTACATCCTTCAGACTCAACTTGCACTCCCCTTCCCCTACATACATATCTATTTCATCTTCTCCTCCGTTCACGTTCTCTCTCTCAATCATTTCCATCCATTCTTTGGGCATTGCTTTTTTTATTTTTTCTATGACCCCTTCAGCTGTACCCGGCCATATTTCATCCCCATTCCCCCTGACCTCATCTACAATCACCTGTGCCCTCATAAAACCCGGTGTGTACTCGTACACCATGTCCCTCACCTTCCTTATCCCTGCTCTCCATATTACCCTGTTAAAGATGGTCTCCCCCTCCACTGTGATTTTTGGATTTAAAAACGCTGGCTGCTCCCATACCTGCTTTACATTTTTGCATTCATACTTCACGAAACTCAGAAACTCTCCCCACGCTCCCAGCATCTCTTTGTAATAATCAGTCACTCCATCTAACATCCCTTTTTTCATTTTCATATACACTCCACTCTCACCACACCCTCCAGTTTTGTTGATAGCTTCTGTTAAACACACCTTCCACACCTGATCACTTTTATTCTTTAAGTATCTCACCATCATTTTCACCCTCAGTGCTTTTTTTTTTCTCTCTAAGTTAACCAGTTTCAGTCCCCCGTCTTCATACTCGTTTTCTAGTACTTCCCTTGCTATTCTAACCCCCTTCCCATCCCACAAAAAGTCACTCACCATCCCTCCCACTTCTTTCATCACTTTCTCAGGCACATCCATCACATTCATCACATACACCAGCTTGCTCATTATTAAACAATTTACTACAATTACCTTCCCTTTTAGCTTCAATCCTCTTCTCTTCCAAAACCCTAACGTCTTTCTAATCCTATTCACTATCCCCTCATACTGCCTATCTCTCCCTTCTTTCTCTTCTATCCCTAAATTTACACCTAACACCTTCATATACCCTTTGTTTTCCTTCATTCTGATCTCCTCCCTCTCTTCTCTGTTCTCCCCTATGTACATTATCTCTGATTTCTCTATGTTTACTTTTGCTCCTGATGCCCTACCATACTGCTCTACACTTTTTAAAACCTCTACTACACTTTCTTTGTCCCTAACTGTCACTGTTGTGTCGTCTGCATATTGATATAGCGTGCTCATCTGTCCACCCGGTAGTTCTATGCCCTTAATCCCTCTATTTTGCAATATTAGTGCCGCTAGGGGCTCTGCTGACAAGGCGTACAGCAGAGCCGATAGCGGACATCCCTGTCTAACTGATCTCTCTAATCTAAACTCCTCTGTCACTATCCCGTTTATTTTTATCTTACTCGCTGCTCTTTCATACATCCTCCTTATCCATCCTATCATCCTATTTCCAAAACCCACTTTATCTAATACCTTATATAAATACCCATGATCTACTCTATCAAATGCTTTATTCAGATCCAAACTCGCTACTATCCCTATATTGTTCCCCTTCATGTGTGTGATGGTGTCCCTAATACTGCTTATTGTGTCGGCTATGTCTCTTCCTGGTATGCTATATGCTTGTGTGCTTCCCACCACCGTCCCTATAACCCCCTTTATCCTATTTGCTAACACCTTTGCTAGTATTTTATAATCACCATTTAACATTGTGAGTGGTCTGTAGTTTTCTAATTTGTCCCTGCTCCCTTTTTTGTAAATTATACTAACTAGCCCTATTGTCATGCTGTGTGGCATCTCTCCCTTCTCTTCTATATACCTAAATAATCTATCTAACACTGGCACTAATTCTTCCTTAAACTCTATATAAAACTCTCCTATTATCCCATCTATCCCTGGACTTTTATTCCTGCCTAACTCATCTATTGCTTTCCCTATCTCTCCTTTAGTTATCTCTCCTTCACATCCTTCTCTATCCTCATCACTCAGCCTAGCTTCCATCTTTTCTATCACCTGCCTGCTACTCTCCTCATCTACTTCTTCTTTCTTAAATAACTCCCTATAGAATTCTCCTACTCTTTCCACTATCCCTACAAAGTCAGTTATTCTTTCCCCTCTCTTTCCCTCCACTTGCTCAAAATAATTATTCTTTTGCCTTACCTTCTCTAGCCCTAAGAAATAACCTGTACATTTTTCCCCCTCTACTACATCTCTTGCCTTACTTCTAATTATTGCTCCCTTGCACTTTCCCTGTTCTATCTCTTTCAGTTCATCTTTCTTCTTTATATATTCCCCCAAATCATACTTGCCATCCTCCTCAGCTTTCTTTTCCTCTTCTCTCAACTCCTCTTTTAACTTTTTTTCCTTCTCTCTCTGTGTTTTCCCCCTCTTCCTACTGTGTTTTATGCTCATGGTCCGTACTCCCTCTTTTACCCCTTCCCACCACCTCCCTATATCTTCCTCATACATCCTGTCATCCTTCTCCCACCTTATGTATTCTCTCACTTCTTTTTTATATTTTTCATCTCTCAGCAACTCCCCATTCATGCACCACAGTCCCCCTCCTCTTCTCTTTGTCCCCCCCCCTATTGTAAATTTTAACTCCTTATGATCACTATACGTTGTGGTTCTATATTCTATTTCTTTTATCCTTTCTGCTATGCTTTTTGTGCTTAATACTAAATCTATCCTACTCTGTTTTAATTCCCCTTTTACCAGTTGTGTTCTTGAGAACGCTCTCCTCTCTGGATTTCTTTCTCTCCATACGTCACTCAGTCCTTTCATACTTTTTAATTTTTTTAATACCTCTCTTGTTGTGTCATTTTTAAAGTGCATGTTTGTTGACACGTCCAGTTTCTCACACCACACATTGAAGTCCCCCACAATCATGCAGTTGTCATCACACATCGTTCCCATCTTTTCAATCATCACCTTTCTTTCTTTCTCCTCATTCGGCATATACACATTTACCAGCTTCATTTCCTCATTCTTATATTCAAATTTGATCCCTATCATCCTCCCATCTCCCTCATCTTCACACCTTCTTACATTCCCTATCACTCCTTTTTTTGTTAATATTGCTACACCCCTCGCATTCCCATCTCCATTATTTGCAAATACTTCTCCCCTCCATTCATCCTCCACCTCTTTCATACATCTCTCATTCCAGTGTGTTTCCTGTAAGCATATTATGTCATAATTACTCTTCCCATATATCTGATGTCTTTTGTTTTTGTTCTTTAGCCCCCTTGCATTTATTGAAATTATTGTTAACATTATTATTATTTTTACTTTCATTTTGTTATTTCCTTAGTTTTACTTTTCTTATTATTCCTCGTATGCCTCTTAGTATTCTGTCTTTTTCTTAGTTGTTTCATTTGTTCCTCTATATCCATGTCTGTTTCGGATCCTACCGTCTGTGGTGTGGTAGTCTCCTCTGCAGTCTCTGTGGGCTTAGCTCCACTCAGTGCATTCTCCGTCCTTCCTGTGTCATCCTCTCGTCGCGTTCTCCCCGGGCCTGCTTCCTCCTTTCCGTCTTGTCTTTCGACAGTCGCCCCCTTCTCTGGCCCTCTCGTCTCCTTCGTTTTGGGACCTTTCTTCTCCACCCCGTCACTCCTCCTGTCTGCCGTCCCTTCTGTCCTCACCTCACGCGCCAGCGCTCCTCTCC
>NC_091097.1:23034232-23044232 GCF_024713975.1 Paralichthys olivaceus | reverse complement strand
TAGCATCTTGATGTGTGGGTGGGTTGGGGGGGTCAATTGTTCCAAAATCAATCTCAAGGTGAAATTTTGTCAAATTGTTGCAAGAAAAAAATCATTACAATTTTCAAAAATGACCTTCAGCAATATTGTCAGTGTTTCATATCCAGTTGTTTCCTTGATGCAGAGTAAACTCCCTGCTCTTTCATCGCTCTCTCCAAATAAGACAATTTGAAAATGATATGTTAATAAAACATGAATAAAGTAGTGTTTTGATTAGAAACAAATCTGATGAATGCTCACTCTCACCAATGATGTGAGGGTTCCATATTCTTTTTTCCTTTGATGAACAGTCTTTCCTGCTCTTTCCAAGAGGTGTCTCCTCTGAAGCAGCAGCAACAGCGCCCTCTGCAAAGAAAAGTCTAAAAAGCTTACAGCACCTGGTATTCCCAGGCGGTCTCCCATCCAAGTACTAACCAGGCCCGACCCTGCTTAGCTTCCGAGATCGGACGTGTTCAGGGTGGTATGGCCGTAAGCAATTAACTCCACCCACAATACCTCCTTTATACATGTGAATCATCACCATCATCAATGGTTCTTCTGTTGCTTTGCAACCATAGAATCTTGATGTGTGGGTGGGTTGGGGGGGTCAATTGTTTCAAAATCAATCTCAAGGTGCAATTTTGTCATATCGTTGCAAGAAAAAAATCATTACAATTTTCAAAAATGACCTTCAGCAATATTGTCAGTGTTTCATATCCAGTTGTTTCCTTGATGCAGAGTAAACTCCCTGCTCTTTCATCGCTCTCTCCAAATAAGACAATTTGAAAATGATATGTTAATAAAACATGAATAAAGTAGTGTTTTGATTAGAAACAAATCTGATGAATGCTCACTCTCACCAATGATGTGAGGGTTCCATATTCTTTTTTCCTTTGATGAACAGTCTTTCCTGCTCTTTCCAAGAGGTGTCTCCTCTGAAGCAGCAGCAACAGCGCCCTCTGCAAAGAAAAGTCTAAAAAGCTTACAGCACCTGGTATTCCCAGGCGGTCTCCCATCCAAGTACTAACCAGGCCCGACCCTGCTTAGCTTCCGAGATCGGGAGTGTTCAGGGTGGTATGGCCATAAGCAATTAACTCCACCCACAATACCTCCTTTATACATGTGAATCATCACCATCATCAATGGTTCTTCTGTTGCTTTGCAACCATAGCATTTAGATGTGTGGGTGGGTTGGGGGAGTCAATTGTTCCAAAATTAATCTCAAAGTGAA
Source organism: Paralichthys olivaceus (assembly GCF_024713975.1). Lineage (NCBI taxonomy): Eukaryota > Metazoa > Chordata > Actinopteri > Pleuronectiformes > Paralichthyidae > Paralichthys > Paralichthys olivaceus. The sequence goes on along the minus strand of NC_091097.1, from coordinate 23,042,983 downwards.
ATTTTGTCATATCGTTGCAAGAAAAAAATCATTACAATTTTCAAAAATGACCTTCAGCAATATTGTCAGTGTTTCATATCCAGTTGTTTCCCTGATGCAAAGTAAACTCCCTGCTCTTTCATCGCTCTCTCCAAATAAGACAATTTGAAAATGATATGTTAATAAAACATGAATAAAGTAGTGTTTTGATTAGAAACAAATCTGATGAATGCTCACTCTGACCTTTCAGTGATGATGTGAGGGTTCCATATTCTTTTTCCTTTGATGAACAGTCTTTCCTGCTCTTTCCAAGAGGTGTCTCCTCTGAAGCAGAAGCAGCAGCAACAGCGCCCTCTGCAAAGAAAAGTCTAAAAAGCTTACAGCACCTGGTATTCCCAGGCGGTCTCCCATCCAAGTACTAACCAGGCCCGACCCTGCTTAGCTTCCGAGATCGGGAGTGTTCAGGGTGGTATGGCCGTAAGCAATTAACTCCACCCACAATACCTCCTTTATACATGTGAATCATCACCATCATCAATGGTTCTTCTGTTGCTTTGCAACCATAGAATCTTGATGTGTGGGTGGGTTGGGGGGGTCAATTGTTCCAAAATCAATCTCAAGGTGCAATTTTGTCATATCGTTGCAAGAAAAAAATCATTACAATTTTCAAAAATGACCTTCAGCAATATTGTCAGTGTTTCATATCCAGTTGTTTCCCTTATGAAGAGTAAACTCCCTGCTCTTTCATCGCTCTCTCCAAATAAGACGATTTGAAAACGATATGTTAATAAAACATGAATAAAGTAGTGTTTTGATTAGAAACAAATCTGATGAATGCTCACTCTCACCTTTCAGTGATGATGTGAGGGTTCCATATTCTTTTTCCTTTGATGAACAGTCTTTCCTGCTCTTTCCAAGAGGTGTCTCCTCTGAAGCAGAAGCAGTAGCAACAGCGCCCTCTGCAAAGAAAAGTCTAAAAAGCTTACAGCACCTGGTATTCCCAGGCGGTCTCCCATCCAAGTACTAACCAGGCCCGACCCTGCTTAGCTTCCGAGATCGGACGTGTTCAGGGTGGTATGGCCGTAAGCGATTAACTCCACCCGCAATACCTCCTTTATACATGTGAATCATCACCATCATCAATGGTTCTTCTGTTGCTTTGCAACCATAGCATCTTGATGTGTGGGTGGGTTGGGGGGGTCAATTGTTCCAAAATCAATCTCAAGGTGAAATTTTGTCATATCGTTGCAAGAAAAAAATCATTACAATTTTCAAAAATGACCTTCAGCAATATTGTCAGTGTTTCATATCCAGTTGTTTCCCTGATGCAAAGTAAACTCCCTGCTCTTTCATCGCTCTCTCCAAATAAGACAATTTGAAAATGATATGTTAATAAAACATGAATAAAGTAGTGTTTTGATTAGAAACAAATCTGATGAATGCTCACTCTGACCTTTCAGTGATGATGTGAGGGTTCCATATTCTTTTTCCTTTGATGAACAGTCTTTCCTGCTCTTTCCAAGAGGTGTCTCCTCTGAAGCAGAAGCAGTAGCAACAGCGCCCTCTGCAAAGAAAAGTCTAAAAAGCTTACAGCACCTGGTATTCCCAGGCGGTCTCCCATCCAAGTACTAACCAGGCCCGACCCTGCTTAGCTTCCGAGATCGGACGTGTTCAGGGTGGTATGGCCGTAAGCGATTAACTCCACCCGCAATACCTCCTTTATACATGTGAATCATCACCATCATCAATGGTTCTTCTGTTGCTTTGCAACCATAGCATCTTGATGTGTGGGTGGGTTGGGGGGGTCAATTGTTCCAAAATCAATCTCAAGGTGAAATTTTGTCATATCGTTGCAAGAAAAAAATCATTACAATTTTCAAAAATGACCTTCAGCAATATTGTCAGTGTTTCATATCCAGTTGTTTCCCTGATGCAAAGTAAACTCCCTGCTCTTTCATCGCTCTCTCCAAATAAGACAATTTGAAAATGATATGTTAATAAAACATGAATAAAGTAGTGTTTTGATTAGAAACAAATCTGATGAATGCTCACTCTGACCTTTCAGTGATGATGTGAGGGTTCCATATTCTTTTTCCTTTGATGAACAGTCTTTCCTGCTCTTTCCAAGAGGTGTCTCCTCTGAAGCAGAAGCAGCAGCAACAGCGCCCTCTGCAAAGAAAAGTCTAAAAAGCTTACAGCACCTGGTATTCCCAGCCGGTCTCCCATCCAAGTACTAACCAGGCCCAACCCTGCTTAGCTTCCGAGATCGGGAGTGTTCAGGGTGGTATGGCCGTAAGCAATTAACTCCACCCACAATACCTCCTTTATACATGTGAATCATCACCATCATCAATGGTTCTTCTGTTGCTTTGCAACCATAGAATCTTGATGTGTGGGTGGGTTGGGGGGGTCAATTGTTCCAAAATCAATCTCAAGGTGCAATTTTGTCATATCGTTGCAAGAAAAAAATCATTACAATTTTCAAAAATGACCTTCAGCAATATTGTCAGTGTTTCATATCCAGTTGTTTCCCTTATGAAGAGTAAACTCCCTGCTCTTTCATCGCTCTCTCCAAATAAGACGATTTGAAAATGATATGTTAATAAAACATGAATAAAGTAGTGTTTTGATTAGAAACAAATCTGATGAATGCTCACTCTCACCGATGATGTGAGGGTTCCATATTCTTTTTTCCTTTGATGAACAGTCTTTCCTGCTCTTTTCAAGAGGTGTCTCCTCTGAAGCAGCAGCAACAGCGCCCTCTGCAAAGAAAAGTCTAAAAAGCTTACAGCACCTGGTATTCCCAGGCGGTCTCCCATCCAAGTACTAACCACGCCCGACCCTGCTTAGCTTCCGAGATCGGACAAGATCGGGCGTGTTCAGGGTGGTATGGCCGTAAGCGATTAACTCCACCCACAATACCTCCTTTATACATGTGAATCATCACCATCATCAATGGTTCTTCTGTTGCTTTGCAACCATAGAATCTTGAGGTGTGGGTGGGCGGGGGGGTCAATTGTTCCAAAATCAATCTCAAGGTGCAATATTGTCATATCGTTGCAAGAAAAAAATCATTACAATTTTCAAAAATGACCTTCAGCAATATTGTCAGTGTTTCATATCCAGTTGTTTCCTTGATGCAGAGTAAACTCCCTGCTCTTTCATCGCTCTCTCCAAATAAGACAATTTGAAAATGATATGTTAATAAAACATGAATAAAGTAGTGTTTTGATTAGAAACAAATCTGATGAATGCTCACTTTCACCTTTCAGTGATGATGTGAGGGTTCCATATTCTTTTTTCCTTTGATGAACAGTCTTTCCTGCTCTTTCCAAGAGGTGTCTCCTCTGAAGCAGCAGCAACAGCGCCCTCTGCAAAGAAAAGTCTAAAAAGTTACAGCACCTGGTATTCCCAGGCGGTCTCCCATCCAAGTACTAACCAGGCCCGACCCTGCTTAGCTTCCGAGATCGGGAGTGTTCAGGGTGGTATGGCCATAAGCAATTAACTCCACCCACAATACCTCCTTTATACATGTGAATCATCACCATCATCAATGGTTCTTCTGTTGCTTTGCAACCATAGCATTTAGATGTGTGGGTGGGTTGGGGGAGTCAATTGTTCCAAAATTAATCTCAAAGTGAAATTTTGTCATATCGTTGCAAGAAAAAAATCATTACAATTTTCAAAAATGACCTTCAGCAATATTGTCAGTGTTTCATATCCAGTTGTTTCCCTGATGCAAAGTAAACTCCCTGCTCTTTCATCGCTCTCTCCAAATAAGACAATTTGAAAATGATATGTTAATAAAACATGAATAAAGTAGTGTTTTGATTAGAAACAAATCTGATGAATGCTCACTCTGACCTTTCAGTGATGATGTGAGGGTTCCATATTCTTTTTCCTTTGATGAACAGTCTTTCCTGCTCTTTCCAAGAGGTGTCTCCTCTGAAGCAGAAGCAGCAGCAACAGCGCCCTCTGCAAAGAAAAGTCTAAAAAGCTTACAGCACCTGGTATTCCCAGGCGGTCTCCCATCCAAGTACTAACCAGGCCCGACCCTGCTTAGCTTCCGAGATCGGGAGTGTTCAGGGTGGTATGGCCGTAAGCAATTAACTCCACCCACAATACCTCCTTTATACATGTGAATCATCACCATCATCAATGGTTCTTCTGTTGCTTTGCAACCATAGAATCTTGATGTGTGGGTGGGTTGGGGGGGTCAATTGTTCCAAAATCAATCTCAAGGTGCAATTTTGTCATATCGTTGCAAGAAAAAAATCATTACAATTTTCAAAAATGACCTTCAGCAATATTGTCAGTGTTTCATATCCAGTTGTTTCCCTTATGAAGAGTAAACTCCCTGCTCTTTCATCGCTCTCTCCAAATAAGACGATTTGAAAACGATATGTTAATAAAACATGAATAAAGTAGTGTTTTGATTAGAAACAAATCTGATGAATGCTCACTCTCACCGATGATGTGAGGGTTCCATATTCTTTTTTCCTTTGATGAACAGTCTTTCCTGCTCTTTTCAAGAGGTGTCTCCTCTGAAGCAGCAGCAACAGCGCCCTCTGCAAAGAAAAGTCTAAAAAGCTTACAGCACCTGGTATTCCCAGGCGGTCTCCCATCCAAGTACTAACCAGGCCCGACCCTGCTTAGCTTCCGAGATCGGACGAGATCGGGCGTGTTCAGGGTGGTATGGCCGTAAGCAATTAACTCCACCCACAATACCTCCTTTATACATGTGAATCATCACCATCATCAATGGTTCTTCTGTTGCGTTGCAACCATAGAATCTTGAGGTGTGGGTGGGCGGGTGGGTCAATTGTTCCAAAATCAATCTCAAGGTGCAATATTGTCATATCGTTGCAAGAAAAAAATCATTACAATTTTCAAAAATGACCTTCAGCAATATTGTCAGTGTTTCATATCCAGTTGTTTCCTTGATGCAGAGTAAACTCCCTGCTCTTTCATCGCTCTCTCCAAATAAGACAATTTGAAAATGATATGTTAATAAAACATGAATAAAGTAGTGTTTTGATTAGAAACAAATCTGATGAATGCTCACTCTCACCTTTCAGTGATGATGTGAGGGTTCCATATTCTTTTTCCTTTGATGAACAGTCTTTCCTGCTCTTTCCAAGAGGTGTCTCTTCTGAAGCAGAAGCAGTAGCAACAGCGCCCTCTGCAAAGAAAAGTCTAAAAAGCTTACAGCACCTGGTATTCCCAGGCGGTCTCCCATCCAAGTACTAACCAGGCCCAACCCTGCTTAGCTTCCGAGATCGGAAGAGATCGGGCGTGTTCAGGGTGGTATGGCCGTAAGCTATTAACTCCACCCACAATACCTCCTTTATACATGTGAATCATCACCATCATCAATGGTTCTTCTGTTGCTTTGCAACCATAGAATCTTGAGGTGTGGGTGGGCGGGGGGGGTCAATTGTTCCAAAATCAATCTCAAGGTGCAATATTGTCATATCGTTTCAAGAAAAAAATCATTACAATTTTCAAAAATGACCTTCAGCAATATTGTCAGTGTTTCATATCCAGTTGTTTCCTTGATGCAGAGTAAACTCCCTGCTCTTTCATCGCTCTCTCCAAATAAGACAATTTGAAAATGATATGTTAATAAAACATGAATAAAGTAGTGTTTTGATTAGAAACAAATCTGATGAATGCTCACTCTCACCGATGATGTGAGGGTTCCATATTCTTTTTTCCTTTGATGAACAGTCTTTCCTGCTCTTTCCAAGAGGTGTCTCCTCTGAAGCAGCAGCAACAGCGCCCTCTGCAAAGAAAAGTCTAAAAAGCTTACAGCACCTGGTATTCCCAGGCGGTCTCCCATCCAAGTACTAACCAGGCCCGACCCTGCTTAGCTTCCGAGATCGGACGAGATCGGGCGTGTTCAGGGTGGTATGGCCGTAAGCGATTAATTCCACCCACAATACCTCCTTTATACATGTGAATCATCACCATCATCAATGGTTCTTCTGTTGCTTTGCAACCATAGAATCTTGAGGTGTGGGTGGGCGGGGGGGTCAATTGTTCCAAAATCAATCTCAAGGTGCAATATTGTCATATCGTTGCAAGAAAAAAATCATTACAATTTTCAAAAATGACCTTCAGCAATATTGTCAGTGTTTCATATCCAGTTGTTTCCTTGATGCAGAGTAAACTCCCTGCTCTTTCATCGCTCTCTCCAAATAAGACAATTTGAAAATGATATGTTAATAAAACATGAATAAAGTAGTGTTTTGATTAGAAACAAATCTGATGAATGCTCACTCTCACCGATGATGTGAGGGTTCCATATTCTTTTTTCCTTTGATGAACAGTCTTTCCTGCTCTTTCCAAGAGGTGTCTCCTCTGAAGCAGAAGCAGCAGCAACAGCGCCCTCTGCAAAGAAAAGTCTAAAAAGCTTACAGCACCTGGTATTCCCAGGCGGTCTCCCATCCAAGTACTAACCAGGCCCGACCCTGCTTAGCTTCCGAGATCGGGAGTGTTCAGGGTGGTATGGCCGTAAGCAATTAACTCCACCCACAATACCTCCTTTATACATGTGAATCATCACCATCATCAATGGTTCTTCTGTTGCTTTGCAACCATAGAATCTTGATGTGTGGGTGGGTTGGGGGGGTCAATTGTTCCAAAATCAATCTCAAGGTGCAATTTTGTCATATCGTTGCAAGAAAAAAATCATTACAATTTTCAAAAATGACCTTCAGCAATATTGTCAGTGTTTCATATCCAGTTGTTTCCCTTATGAAGAGTAAACTCCCTGCTCTTTCATCGCTCTCTCCAAATAAGACGATTTGAAAACGATATGTTAATAAAACATGAATAAAGTAGTGTTTTGATTAGAAACAAATCTGATGAATGCTCACTCTCACCGATGATGTGAGGGTTCCATATTCTTTTTTCCTTTGATGAACAGTCTTTCCTGCTCTTTTCAAGAGGTGTCTCCTCTGAAGCAGCAGCAACAGCGCCCTCTGCAAAGAAAAGTCTAAAAAGCTTACAGCACCTGGTATTCCCAGGCGGTCTCCCATCCAAGTACTAACCAGGCCCGACCCTGCTTAGCTTCCGAGATCGGACGAGATCGGGCGTGTTCAGGGTGGTATGGCCGTAAGCAATTAACTCCACCCACAATACCTCCTTTATACATGTGAATCATCACCATCATCAATGGTTCTTCTGTTGCGTTGCAACCATAGAATCTTGAGGTGTGGGTGGGCGGGTGGGTCAATTGTTCCAAAATCAATCTCAAGGTGCAATATTGTCATATCGTTGCAAGAAAAAAATCATTACAATTTTCAAAAATGACCTTCAGCAATATTGTCAGTGTTTCATATCCAGTTGTTTCCTTGATGCAGAGTAAACTCCCTGCTCTTTCATCGCTCTCTCCAAATAAGACAATTTGAAAATGATATGTTAATAAAACATGAATAAAGTAGTGTTTTGATTAGAAACAAATCTGATGAATGCTCACTCTCACCTTTCAGTGATGATGTGAGGGTTCCATATTCTTTTTCCTTTGATGAACAGTCTTTCCTGCTCTTTCCAAGAGGTGTCTCTTCTGAAGCAGAAGCAGTAGCAACAGCGCCCTCTGCAAAGAAAAGTCTAAAAAGCTTACAGCACCTGGTATTCCCAGGCGGTCTCCCATCCAAGTACTAACCAGGCCCAACCCTGCTTAGCTTCCGAGATCGGAAGAGATCGGGCGTGTTCAGGGTGGTATGGCCGTAAGCTATTAACTCCACCCACAATACCTCCTTTATACATGTGAATCATCACCATCATCAATGGTTCTTCTGTTGCTTTGCAACCATAGAATCTTGAGGTGTGGGTGGGCGGGGGGGGTCAATTGTTCCAAAATCAATCTCAAGGTGCAATATTGTCATATCGTTTCAAGAAAAAAATCATTACAATTTTCAAAAATGACCTTCAGCAATATTGTCAGTGTTTCATATCCAGTTGTTTCCTTGATGCAGAGTAAACTCCCTGCTCTTTCATCGCTCTCTCCAAATAAGACAATTTGAAAATGATATGTTAATAAAACATGAATAAAGTAGTGTTTTGATTAGAAACAAATCTGATGAATGCTCACTCTCACCGATGATGTGAGGGTTCCATATTCTTTTTTCCTTTGATGAACAGTCTTTCCTGCTCTTTCCAAGAGGTGTCTCCTCTGAAGCAGCAGCAACAGCGCCCTCTGCAAAGAAAAGTCTAAAAAGCTTACAGCACCTGGTATTCCCAGGCGGTCTCCCATCCAAGTACTAACCAGGCCCGACCCTGCTTAGCTTCCGAGATCGGACGAGATCGGGCGTGTTCAGGGTGGTATGGCCGTAAGCGATTAATTCCACCCACAATACCTCCTTTATACATGTGAATCATCACCATCATCAATGGTTCTTCTGTTGCTTTGCAACCATAGAATCTTGAGGTGTGGGTGGGCGGGGGGGTCAATTGTTCCAAAATCAATCTCAAGGTGCAATATTGTCATATCGTTGCAAGAAAAAAATCATTACAATTTTCAAAAATGACCTTCAGCAATATTGTCAGTGTTTCATATCCAGTTGTTTCCTTGATGCAGAGTAAACTCCCTGCTCTTTCATCGCTCTCTCCAAATAAGACAATTTGAAAATGATATGTTAATAAAACATGAATAAAGTAGTGTTTTGATTAGAAACAAATCTGATGAATGCTCACTCTCACCGATGATGTGAGGGTTCCATATTCTTTTTTCCTTTGATGAACAGTCTTTCCTGCTCTTTCCAAGAG